>NC_057744.1:3710833-3739674 GCF_004010195.1 Chiloscyllium plagiosum | reverse complement strand
GGCCGGTATCCCATCACCAAATAACTCCACAGGGGCCAGCATCCCATCACCAAATAGCTCCACACAGGCCGGTATCCCATCACCAAATAACTCCACAGGGGCCAGCATCCCATCACCAAATAGCTCCACACAGGCCGGTATCCCATCACCAAATAACTCCACAGGGGCCAGCATCCCATCACCAAATAGCTCCACACAGGCCGGTATCCCATCACCAAATAACTCCACAGGGGCCAGCATCCCATCACCAAATAGCTCCACACAGGCCAGTATCCCATCATCAAATAACTCCACAGAGGTCAGCATTTGGGGCTGCACTGTGGTCTAGAGGTTAGCACTGCTGCCTCACAGCACAGGGACCCGGGTTAGATCCCAGCCTCGGGGGACTGTCTGTGTGGGTTTCCTCCCACAGTCCAAAGATGTGCAGGTTAGGTAAATTGGCCATGCTAAATTGCCCACCCTTAGTGTCCAGAGATGTGCAGACTAAGTGGGTTAGCCATAGGAATGCAGGGTTACAGGGATTGGGAAGGTGGGACTCTTCGAAGGATTGGTGTGGACTCAAAGGGTTAAATGGCCTGCTTTCACACTGCAGGGATTCTATGATTCAAATTAATCCTATCACCAAGTCTCCCTCTATTTACATAGGAACAGTCCTTATCTTTAGTCCTGCCTCATTCTTCGTCAGGCACCAGAGTAGAGAGTGGTGCTGGAAAAGTACTGCAGGTCAGGCAGCAACCGAGGAGCAGGAGAATCAACGTTTCAGACATCAGCCCTTCATCAGGAATGAAGCTCATTCTCCTGCTCCTCGAATGCTGCTTGACCTGCTGTGCTTCTCCAGCAACACACTCTTGACTCTGATCTCCAGCACCTGCAGTCCTCACCTTCTCCTCAGGTACCAGAGTGTCAGTCTCCTTGACACTCACCCTTTTTCTCTGTCAGCTAGGGCTCCCTGATTGGCCCATATTAACAGCCCCAAGGTCATCTATTCTTTCCCCATCTCTAATTACCAAAAACGTAAGTAAGGGTCAATCACATTAATGCAAAGTCACATGTAGACCAGATAAGGATGACAGATTTCCTTCCCGAAAGGACATTTATGAAGCAGATAGGGTTCTACAGTAGTTGTCATTAGATTTTAATTCCTAAGCTTTATTGAATTCAAATTTCACTGTCTTGCAGTGTGGCATTTGAAGGCATGTCCTCCTTATGTTAGCCTGGGGCTTTAGGTTACTATCCAATGACATTGCCACAAAGCCACCAAAGTGACCAGGCTCCCTGGACCCAAATGAGCTTCACGCCTCAGGAGAGGGGAGGGGGCGGACGAGGAGGCACATTGGTGCAGGAAGGAGAACTGTGTGACAGAGTCAGGACAGTCACAAAGAAAACTATCTTAGTCTGATTAACAAATGGAGGGTTTCCCTTTGGGAGCCCCGTGTTGCAGCCAAATAGAAACGGTTTCCATGGCTCCAGAGTGTGGGAAGTCCAACATGAGCCAGATTTCCACTGGCAGGGTCATGAGGAAAATGCTACCAGAGACAAATGTCATAGTCTGGAGTTTGTGACTCAAATCTCCAGCAGTTCATGGGGTCACGAAACATTACTGTGTGTCTGCCTTCTGTATTTGCTCAGCACCCTGCAGTGACCCAGCTCGCAATGATTTCAACAGCACTCTCTGATGACCTCAAATCAGGAAGCCTTGCTGTGAAAACCTGACAGCGCACGGGAAGATTCACCCAAACAATAACAGCGTTTCCATGGCCACTGAATGAGGGCCAATGGTCCCCACAGCTCTGCAATCAATGATGCAACTTCCTGTTGAAAGGGAGCATTGGCCATTCAAGCAGCGCATTCCAAATCACAACAACACACCCTGTTTTAATAAAGTCTTTCCTCTCCATGCCCTGGGTCTTCTGTGAATTATCTGAAACATGTGCTCGTTATTGAGGCTCCCTCCAATGGAAATCTCAGCTGAATTGAGGTGGGGCCGGCTGCACGTCACAACGACTTTCAAACACCATGGGTTGGGTCGGGAGGGGCTAAAGAGGCCAGAGTGGGAAGTTTGCAGGCAAGAGTACATGGGGGGAGGGAAGGGTGAAGGGGTGTGATTGCCATTATCCTGTGACTCCTGCAGCCAAGCCCAGACACTTATATTGTGTGTTATGCTGGTAAGATCGTAAGGAATGGGAAGAGGAGCAGGGAGAGGCCATTCGGCCCCTGTTGCTTGCTCTATCATTCAATAGGGTCATAGCAGATCAGAAGAGAACCCCATCTTCCCAACTCAATTACCCAAGAGATCTGCCCAACTCAATCTTGAACATATTCACTGTCTCAGCCTTCCCTGCACCCACAATTCTAAAATTCATCATATTCATCAGGAAAATGGCTCTAACTTTAATAAGCCTATCTCCAGTCAAATGACCAACTGATCTGTACTATCCATTCTTGGGAACTTTGACCTTTGCTGGCCTCCTGTATTCACTAGACTTTAAAAGATGAGATGGGATCTGACTGAAGCGTTCAAAACTTTAACAAAGGCTGGACAAACCAGATGAAGGGAGGTGGTTTCCCCTGGTTGAGGAATCTAAAACCAGGAGAGAACACTCTCAGGATACATAGTAGGTTATCAAGGACTGAGATGAGAAAACAACTCAGTGGTTAGCACCGCTGCCTTACAGCACCAGAGACCCAGGTTCGATTCCAGCCTCAGTCGATTGTCTGTGTGGAGTTTGCACATTCTCCCTGTGTCTGCGTGGGGGAGCTCTAGTTTCCTCCCACAGTCCAAAGATGTGCAGGTTAGGTGAATTGGTCGTGCTAAATTGCCCATAGTGTTCAGGGATAGATAGGTTAGGTGCATTAGTCAGGGGAAAATCTAGGGTAATGGAATGGGTCTGGATGGGCTATTCTTTGGAGGGTCAGTGTGGACTTGTTGGGCTGAAGGGCCTGTTTCCATACTGTAGGGATTCTATGAATCTACTTCTTCACCCAGAGAGTGGTTGAGCTTGGGAATTTGCTAGCACAGGAGGCTGTAGAGGCTAGGTCACTGAGTTTATTCAAGAAAGACATTGATAATGTTTTTCAATATTGAAGCATCAAGAGGTACAGGGAGTGAGCAGGAACATAGAGTTGAGATACAGGATCGAGTATGATCACACTGAAAGCGGCATGGTTTAATCCTGCTCCTCGTTTCAATATTCCAATGTCTTCAGGACAAAGAATCAGTAAAAAAGGAAATAAAAAACAGTAGAATGTTTTCAGACTCCATATAGCGATGACTCAGCTATCCTCATGTTCATCTCCTCTGGACCATCAACGGTTTCTTTACTGGACCAAATACCAACGTGTTTTGATCTTGTGGCATAGGGATGGGTAACATTGCGAGCTGTGAGTCAGATTCAAGTCCCACATGACGACGTTGGGGAGGTGGGTCAGATACGCAACAGGTTGATCATCAGTCAGTACAGACTCCCTTTAGCTCAGGGACAGCAAGCAAAAACACAACGAGTTTCTGGACAAGTTAGAACCATGTGACAGCCTTTTAAAGGTGAGGGCCAGGAGGTTTCGATGTGAATTTATTTTAGCCAGAGGGTGGTGGCATGCTGGAACCTACTGCCTGTAAGAACCTGTCTAACATTGAGGAACCATTTCAAAGTGCACTTCACCCTAACCCTAACCCTAACCCAGGCCACACAGCTGAAGGCCAAGTGCTAGAAAATGGGATTGAATAGATGGATGGTTGTTGTTGACCCATGCAGATTCGATGGGCTGAAAGGCCTTTCTCTGTGCTGTAGATCTCTATCACTGAGTCCACACACACAGTCGTGCCATGATCAAACACCATGCCCATTCCAAAGTTCCACTGCACACACTATTCCTGGCCTGATGCTGCCTGACTTCCTGAACTTTTCCATCTTTTTCTGCTTATATTTAAACCCAAAACTTGAATGAATGCAGCAATTCTGATCCCCCTTCGGCAGGCTCAATCTCAAAGTGCCAAAAACCATGGGAACCGTGCCCTGAATGGGGAAGTTGGAATCAAATTTCTTCAAAAGTATAACATTGTGGGATACAATCTATAAATAATTTTAGATGCAACATGAGGGAGAGTGTAACCTTTTGGAAAGGAGCAGATGACTTCTGACTGATTATTCCCAAAGCTCTATCCTTGGGGATTTTCCTAATCTCATGTGCGTGCGTCTGTTTCAACTCACTGATCGAGATCAAACTCTCGATTAACCAACACCTTCACTATTTTCTGTATTTTCTGATGAGAGGAACTTTGGTCTATTCAATTGTTAAAATATATATCCCAGTTTTCAAATCCTTTCATGGTTTGATCATCCCGCCCCACCCCCCACCCCCTCTGTAATTTCCTCCTGCCTGAAAACCCTCCCAGATCTCTGCAATCATCAGGTTCTGGCCTCTTGAACGTGCCTGAGTTTGCGCATTCAGCTGCCCGGGCCCTGAACTCAGAATTCTGAAAACCTTCCGGAATTTTCTCTCCCCTTTTAAAGTGTTCCTGAAAACCTAAGTCTTTGATCAAGACTTCATTCATCTCTCCTAGTTCCTCCTGATGCACTTCAGTCTCAGTTCTTTTTCTGTGAGTTGCCTTGAAACATTCTATTTGATTACAGGTGCTATATAAATGCAAGATGTTGCCGTTGTGTGATTTCCGATGAATGCTCACAGGAACAGTACTTGTGGGGACTTTACTTAAAGTGAAATATCAGCAGGGTTTTCATCTGGGGCTTTTTGTTGCATTATTTGTTGGGTTTTTTTTTCAAACCTGGGCTTTTTAAAATTCATTCAGAAAGCGTGTACCTCACTGGTTAGGCCCATACTCACCCCTAATTGCCCAGAGGACAGTTTAAGAGTCAACTACATTGCTGTGGGTCTGGAGTCACATGTAGGCCACACCAGGTAAGGATGGCAGATTTCCTTCCCAAAAGGACAATAGTGAATCAGATATTTTTTAAAACAGGGGTTCCTATTGAATGCTAATTTGATTATTCTGATTATTTATCACAGTGAGATTTGAACTCCTGCCTAAGGGCATGGGATTTAGATCTGGATGACCCATTCGGGAGCAATATCACCACCACCACAGCCATACAAATCTGGGGGCTTATTTCAGGGTTTACTCAGGGTGAGCGGGATTTTATCTGGGATTTTTGAGCGAAAGAGCTCAGGAGTGAGGAGAACCCCTCCTTGGGGTCACTGAGCTTAAGTGTGCCAAGGCCTAAGTGTGCATGATGCCACAAGAGGGCAGGCAGACAAAGACTTTGCTCCACCAGGACTGTTTGATAATTTGTGTGTAATGGCCACTCCACATAAGACTTACCATCACAGAGGCATCTTTTACTCCTACAAATGTAATTTGGGACCTGGAAAATCATGACCCTCATGGACAGCCCCAGCAGTGAAAGACCTGAATGTTGAATGGCAATTACAAACTGGGAACTCTGGTGCTATGATATTGATGTCACTGTCCAAAATGAAACATTGTGATAGGAGAAGCTCAGTTCAAAGAACAAGATGGCAGATATGTTTGAGGAAGAATGTCAATTCCATGAGGTTAGTTTTATGATTAAAAAATAAACTAGTTGACCATTTTAGTGAGGATCCCTGGTGAGAAAACAAGTACCTCATTACTCTTTGTCTCACCCAAACCTAGAAGCCGTGCACTTCAGTCATCAGAGCATACATCCTGTAGTGATTAGGACCAGATGGACCTCAGTGACTCCAAAGTTCCTGATTGACCCAGGTTAACAACCCCAGTCAAGAACCTCATAGTCAACAAGGTCCCACCTGGTCCCAATCACCTCATATCCCAACCCTGGAAACACCAGATAAGACCAAAGAGGAATCTGACTCCTACTGTGATCAGTTATTGATCCCCGTCCCAAAGGGAGTTGAAGTGATTTGAATGTCAGAGTTGGGAAGGACACAAACCTCTGGAAACTTGTGATTGGTAAGGAAGGTAAGCCCTAATGGAGTCCTCCTCCTGATGAACTGTCTGGAGAATGGTCTGATCAAAATGAAGACACTACTACATCAAAGACAAATCCCCATGGCAGCACCCTTGCTTCAGACATTGGTACTACCTGTCTAGATCATTGTCCATACAAGAGACCACAAGATATTCACATCACCCATGCCATCACAAAAGCTGACAACTGCTAGACCGACCTTCACCTTATCTAATAAACCATCTCCAGCCGGGTCCAAAAAATGGCACCTGCAGCAAAGCATCATTGCTCCAGGAAATTCAAAATTCAATGTTGATGCACACAAGGTCTCTGTGAACAGATACCTACTCACTCATACCTCTCAGCCAACCTGACAATGCTCAGCAAAATGGGAACCTCAATGTCCACAGCACCAGGTCTGTTCTTAAATCTGTCACATACAACACATTCAAAAAGACTGTATGTTTCTCTATAAGGAAACATCAAGACCAATTTCACTACGATGACTGGGAGATCCAGGAACTGCAGAGCTCGAAGGAAAGAAATCAGGTCTATACAGAAAATCAAGGCTACAGTCAAACAAAACAAAACTTGTGACCTAAGGAACAAATGGTGGACAGAAAGAGTGCAGGAAATTCAGCAACTAGCTGACCCCTGCGATGTGCACAGATTCTTCAGTGCAGTCAAGACTATCTGCAGGTCAACCACCAAGGATCTACTGTGCTGAGAGCTAAGGATGGAGCTATGCTCACCAAACACAGAGAAACACTGTGTGTTCATTGGAAGGAGCACTTCGTGGATCTCCTTAACCAAAGCTCAGCCCTTGATAAAGGTGACCTACACCACATCCCACAGATTGCCACCCATCACCATGAGCATAATATTAGCCTGACACAAGTTGAACAAGCAATCTCCAGCTGAGAGCGAACAAGGATGCCAGCACAGACAGAATCTCTACTGAAATTCTGAAGTATGGCACAGGAGTTCTCTTGGTACGAATACATGCCTCATTTCTCTAGTCTAGAATGTGGAGAGCATGGCACTGTAACATTGACCATCTTTAAGAAAGGAAGTAAAACTAATTGTGCTAACTTCAGAGACATCTCACTGCTGACCAAGGAAATCCATTGGAAAAATCCTCTTCAGTTACGTTCTCCAGTGGCTCCCATTAGAATCAAATTGCGAATGCTGTCTCTCAAGATGTACAAGGGCTATACAATAGAACTGCACAATAAGACAAGTCCATCAAAATGCAGAAAGCAGCAGCAACACATGGCCTTTTTTGGCCTTATATAGAGTTTTGACTTTATCAATTCAGAGGGATTATGGAGTGTCTCCACAAATTGGGCAGAAATTCATCATGACCCTCTGCCTGCGACCTGACGATTTCTCAGTAACAGATCCACCACAACCCCAGTGCGTGTGCAAATTAAGATCAAGCAAGGCATCACAAATGCTCTCCTTCAAATTCCTCAGCACAAAACTTCACCCAATATCCCTCCCCACCCCCCCACCAGATGAGCGGCAAACTGTCCTGCCACCAGCTCAGAACCAAGACCACCACAGCCTCTGTCTTTGAGTTCTGGTAGACAGACAATACAAGATCTTTGAGGAGAAAGTGAGGTCTGCAGATGCTGGAGATCAGAGCTGAAAATGTGTTGCTGGAAAAGCGCAGCAGGTCAGGCAGCATCCAGGGAACAGGAGAATCGACGTTTCGGGCATAAGCCCTTTCCTGAAGAAGGGCTTATGCCCGAAACGTCGATTCTCCTGTTCCCTGGATGCTGCCTGACCTGCTGCGCTTTTCCAGCAACACATTTTCAGCTCAGACAATACAAGATACCATGCAAGAACTGTAAAAAACATTACATTGGACAAACTAGCAGGAAATTTGCCCCCAGGATACTGGCCACCAAAAGACATAACCCACTATCACTAGTTTCTATACATACAGACAAAGAAGGACACCACTTTGACTGGGACAACACACACATCCTATGACAGGTGAAATAAAGACACGCAGAGAATTCTTAGAGGCATGGCATTCTAACCAGAACTCCACCAATAAACAGATCGATTTAGATCCTATCTATTTTTTCTTGGAAAAAAAGAGCCGGAAATGACATCACCCACCTTAAGAAACCAAGACCTACCAATAGAGAGACAGGACATACCACCAGTGCTTCACTGGAAACTCTCACTGATGATGTTACCTGGTATGGTGATGAAATGTCTGAAAACAATCCCTCAAGCTCAGTGAGCTAACTTACACGCTTACCATCAACCTGAGCTACAAATCTTCTCAAAAATCGCTAACAATGCTGTTGTGTATATACACTCCGAAACATTGCTGATGCATTCCTGGAGGTGTCTGGGAGAGTGGGCCATAAGCTAAACATCCATAAGATAAAGGTCCTGTCTCAGCCTTCCCATGCTGCACAACACTGTCCCCAGACAACCAGGATCCCTGGAGAGCTACTGGATGACATGGATCATCTTCCATATCTCAGGAGGCTCCTATCAATGAGGACACACATTGAAGATGGACACCAGTGGGCCAGCATAACCCTTGGCTATTATTTGAGTATTTGTTGACAAAGACTTTAAACCTGACATCAATTTTTATAGGGCAGTACAGCCACCTACTTTTCTGTTTGTATCAAAGACATGGACAATGTGCAGCAGAACATCTCAAATCCCTAGAGGAATATCACAAACAACACCTTTTCAAAATCCCACAAATCCAATTGGAGATTTGGAACTTTCATATCAATCTCTTCTCTCAGGCCAACCTCCTCAATATCAAGGCACTGTTTTACTCTCTATCAGTTTGGCGAATGCATGTCATTGGCATTCCAAAACAAACTCTTCATTCTGAGCTTAGTCACAGCAAATGGTTACCAGGAGGCCATTGAGAAAGTTTCATGACATCCTCAACATGCCCTGAAGAAATGCAGCATTCCTCCTGTCTTGTGAGAATCTCTTGCCCGATGCATCCCACCTGGAGAAGGAGCGCTCATGAAGGTGGTGACCATCCTGAGGGGCCCAGGAGGGAGGTCAATGGTACACGATGGAGGCAGTGAGTAAGGAGCTAAGGATCCCACCCACCCACTTCTTCAAACCCTTGCTCCCCCACCCTGCCAACATCAGAGCCTGCGTTGACTCTGTGGTCCCAGTACTGGCAGTGAGAGGAAGCTATCTTCATCTTGTCCGAGAAGGAGGGGAGCTTCCTGAGTTTTGGATTCTCTCTGGGATCTGGTGAGCTTGTAGAATTTCAGTGGCAAGTTCCCCACAGGTATCGAGAATTCTCCAGCATCCTTTTCATAAACACGAGGAAAAATCAGCTTTGCTTGAGACTTGCTCTGGAGTTGCGGGTAGGGGCGGGGATATTGTTCTGTATCACATCTGGGGTTAGCTAAATGGGAAATGTTTGTGAGTGAGAGAGTGAGTGAGTTAGTAGGGGAGGTCAAGAGAAAGTCAGTGAGTGAGGGAGAGAAAGAGGGTGAGCGAGGAAGACAGTGAATGAGGAAGAGAGAGCGTGAATGAGGAGAGGGAGTGAGTGAGGGACGGATAGTGTGAGTGAGGGAGAGAGAGTGTGAGTGAGGGAGAGAGAGTGAGGGAGGGAGAGGGTGAGTGAAGGAGAGGGTGAGTGAGGGAATGAGTGAGGGAGAGGGTGAGTGAGGGAATGAGTGAGGGAGAGGGTGAGTGAGGGAATGAGTGAGGGAGAGGGTGAGTGAGGGAATGAGTGAGGGAGAGGGTGAGTGAGGGAATGAGTGAGGGAGAGGGTGAGTGAGGGAATGAGTGAGGGAGAGGGTGAGTGAGGGAATGAGTGAGGGAGAGGGTGAGTGAGGGAATGAGTGAGGGAGAGGGTGAGTGAGGGAATGAGTGAGGGAGAGGGTGAGTGAGGGAATGAGTGAGGGAGAGGGTGAGTGAGGGAATGAGTGAGGGAGAGGGTGAGTGAGGGAATGAGTGAGGGAGAGGGTGAGTGAGGGAATGAGTGAGGGAGAGGGTGAGTGAGGGAATGAGTGAGGGAGAGGGTGAGTGAGGGAATGAGTGAGGGAGAGGGTGAGTGAGGGAATGAGTGAGAGGGAGAGTATGAATGAGGAAAATTGAGAGTGAGTGAGGGAGTGAGTGAGTGAGGAAGTGAGATGGATGATTTTGTTGCTTCGAAAGCAAATCTATCACACTCTGGGAACCTGGGTTCACCACAAGGTCAGGCAGAATGAGCTGATTGGTACTCACTGAAGTGACATTTAAATCCATTTCAATGCGTTTCCCACAGTGAGGTAATCCACAACAGAGCAAAGATCATAAAAAACAAAATGATTTTCAGCTTGAAAGTGTTGGCGGGGAAAGAAAAGGTTTACTGCATTTTAACGAGGTTTAAAATGTCATCGAGTTAGAGTGGGTGGAATTTTCCTGGCTCACCATCCAATACCCTCCTCCACATGCTCTCACTTTCTGAAGAGTTTTACTAGGAAGCCACAATGGTACTGCCAACTCCGACTGGATATATTCCAGATGGTAACATGACATTCCCCCCATTCCCTCCCTGATACCCCATTGGACACCTGATGTCCCTTTCTATCTCAAATGGAAAATGCAAGAGCTGGCTGTTAGCCAATCGGCCTTCTTTATCCCACTGCTATACGTTGCTTAGACTGATCGTTGGAAGGAAATTAAAACAAAGTAACTTTTTCCTAATGCCTTTTCCGAATTTCCACTTCATTTTTGCACTTGGCCATGTCCTGGGGATCAATGCTTCATCCAAGGGGTTTCCTGGACAATCCAGGGTGGTTTGACCAGGAGCGAGACTGTGAATGGCACGTTGGACCAAAGGCAAAGGTTGAAGCCCGATCCCACAGCAGGGACCTTCAAGTCTTGCTCCGTCCAACATGAGTCCTAGCCCACACCATACTCTGCGAATTTCAGAATCACATCCCAGAGGAATTTTAACAGGGAGGCTGGAGAATTTCATTTGCCTATATACTTGCCCCAGAGGGAATGCAGCACAGGTTCCCCCAGATTAATTCCTGGGATCTGGGATCAGCCCTGAAGAAGAGTCATCCAGACTCAAAACATTAACTTGCTCTCTCTCCATGGATGCTGCCTGGCCTACCGTGATCTCTGTAGGTTCAGGGATAAATATTCACCAGGATGTCCTGGGTGAGCTGTGATCTCCTCTGCTACAATTTTTGTGAAAATACCATGAGCTCCTTTACATCCACTCAGAAACGGTTTAGTTTTATGGCTCATCCATAGGAGCTTTTATTTTAAAGTCACTTGCGCGATGTGGGTATCCCTGTCTGGGCCAGTATTGATAGCCCATCCCTTGTAAAGGTGGGGGTGAGCTGCCTTCATGAACTGCTGCAGTCCACCTGCTGTAGGTAGACCCACAATGCCCTTAGGGAGTGAATTCCAGGATTCTGACCCAGTGACAGTGAAGGAGCAGCGATATGTTCCAAGTCAGGATGGTGAGTGATTTGGAGGGAAACTTGCAGGAATGGGTGTTCCCCTGTATGTGCTACCCTTGTCCTTCTCGAATGAAGTGCCATGGTTTGGAGCTTTGGTGAAACCGTCTGAGGAGCTTTGGTGAACTTCTGCAGTGCATCTTGTACACAGTACACACTGCTGCTACTGAGCGTTGATGGTGGGGAGAGTGGGTGTTTGTGGATGCAGTGCCAATCAAGCGGCTGCTTTGGCCTGGATGGTGTCAACCTCTCTGAGTGTTGTTGGAGCTGCATTCATCCAGGCAAGTGGGGAGTATTCCATCACCCTGCTGACTTGTGCCTTGGAGCCACTGTGTTTATGTAATGAGTCCAGTTTCGTTTCTGGTCAATGGTAACCCCAAGGATGTTGATAGTGGAGGACTCAGTGGTGGTAACACCATTGAATGTCAAGGTATGGTGGTTAGATTATCTCTTATTGGAGAAGGTCATTGCCTGGCATTTGTGTGGTGTGAATGTTACTTGCCACTTGCCAACCCAAGTTGAGAGGGTATGCTGGAAAAGCACAGGTCAGGCAGCATCCGAGGAGCAGGAAAATCAATGTTTCGGGCCGCAGCCCTTTATCAGGAATGGCTTGTCAATCCAAGCCTGGATATTGTCCATGTCTGACAATACAGCACTCCCTCCGCACAGCACTCCCTCACTACAGCACTCCCTCATTAACATGTAACCTTGATTTAAAGCTCAAAGCTCTGTAGTAGGCTATAACTCAGAGATGAGTGTAGCACCCCTTGACTGAACCCTTCCTGATGCTATTTAAATAGGAAAGAGACAGCAAGACAATCTCTTAGATTAGAACAGGAACACAGAAGGGGTCATGAACGAGCCAGGCTTGTTCAGATGGATTTTAAAGTAGTTTTGACCGTGAAAGATTCCGTTGCTAAGAAATGATGTTAGGTCTCTGTACTGATCAGCTGGTACTGGGAGAAGGCTCATGTCAATAAACAGGAAGGGTCTGCATCACTTAATGGAAATGTGATACCTTTGGAAAATTAAATATTGAATCTTCATGTCTCATTTACAATAACAAGAAATTAATCCAGTCCTGATTCACCACTGGGCACAATGAGTGAAGGTCCCGAGGAACTTCAGAGAGTCAAGGAATGAAGGGAAGGGAGGAGCTGAGGGGCGTGAAAGAGAGGGGGAGGGAAGTGAGGGGAGGGAAGGGAAGTGAATGGGTAGGGAAGGGGGAGAGGGGAGGTGAGGGGGAAGGGGGAGGGGGACGGGGAAGTGAAGGTGAAGGGGCAGGGAAGGGGGAGAGGGGAAGTGAAGAGGTGGGGAGGTCAGAGAAACAATTATAAAATGAAGCCCGACACTTAGGTCAGGTGGTTAAGACTGCATCCAAATGATAGGCTTTGGGAAACATCTGAAAAGGTCAGGGAGAGAGGCTGAGGGGTAAGGAGGTTTATCCAGGGAGTGGAGGAGTTGGGGGGCCAAGTAGCTGAAGGCACAGCTCCCCCAATGGTGGAGCAAGGGGAATCAGGAATACACAAGGGGGCAGAATCAGAGTGCTCTCTCTGACCCTCGCTCCCTCTTACCCTCTGAGCCTCTCAAAACCCCCACTTCTTCACTACCCTTTCCCTCACTTCTCCCCCCATCACCTTCCACCCTCTCCATCTCACGCAATCAAAACACTTGCCCCCACCTTTCCTCTCCACCTCTAACCCACACACTCTCTTCTCCTCTGCTGTCTTCTATCTGTCTCACACACATTCCTTTTCCTCCACCTCCCACACAGCACCCTCCAACTCCGACAGCACGCTACCAACGGGAAGCTATTCTCAAGCTGAGGGGGAGGTGCAGAGAGGATGCAAGTTGATGAAGAGGACACTGGGGCCACACTGCTAGTTAGGATAACACCTCAGTGTCAATTCCAGGCACCTCTGGGAGATTAACTCTGACTGATTAAGACTACACCTTATGGAAAATAAATCGAATATGACCTTATTACATAAGACACATCAAGTTACTGATAATGGGGACTCAGAACTAGAAAGCAATACATTGTAAGAATTCTCAAATCAAACATCATCCGCAATGAAGAGGCTTTACAATGATACTGAAATCACCTGATGTTTTCCAGGGTTCAATGGAGGGGCTCAGGGACCAGGCGCTACATCATTTCAGTATTAGTTGGAGACATTCCACAGGCCTAGAGAGCTCCAGCAGGCTGAGTGAGGATGAGCAGGGCATTGCTGCAGGGACACATTTGGAAGAGGACAATGGGGAAAGAAAAGGATGTCGCACGGATGTGATGCCCAGTGGGTGGAATCGCCCTGTGACTGATCGCAGTCGGAGTTTTGTCGTGGGGGAAGGGCTGGGCAGGTGGCAAGCTGCCAACTCTTACGGTACTGGACCGGAGGAAGAATCGGTGCCCTCAACAGAGGGGAGAAAATCAGAGAGGGGGCACAATTTATCTCCAGATTCACCAGCCTGACATATCTTCCACCATCAGCAACAGATTTCCTGTTCTCTTGTTTCTCACGGGGAATTCGAGAACAGACTGTTCAACAAGACAGACAGTGATGGGGTAGCTTTACAGGAAGTGAACAGACAAACATACAAAACAAGAGCAGAAATAGACCATTCGGCCCCTCAAGCCTGCTTTGCCATCCAATAAGATAGTGGCTGATCTGTTTGTGTTTCGGAATTCTACATTCCAACCTACTTCTGATAACCCTTGACCACCCCCCCTCCCCCCCCCCCCCCCCCCCCCCCCCCCCCCGCTGCCACAAGAACTATCCACCTCTGTCTCAACAATAATCCGTCTCCACTGCCTTCTGAGGTAGGGAGTTACAAATCCACACAATCGTCTGAGGGGAAAATATTTCTCCTCATCTCTATCCTGAAATGAGCAACTCCTAATTTTCAAAGTGTCCCCTAGTTCTGAACTAACCTACAAGATAAAACATCCCTTACATGTTCATCTTATTAAGACCATTCAAAACTACTCACAGGAAATGAGTGTGACCATTACAGGAAATGAGGGCAACCGTTGCAGGAAATTAGGGTGACAATACAGGAAATGAGAGTGACCACTACGGGAAATGAGGGCGAGCGCTATGGGAAATGAGGGCAACCATTACAGGAATTGAGGGCAACTGCTACAGGAATTGAGGATGACCACTACAGGAATTGAGGGCAACTGCTACAGGAATTGAGGGTGACCACTACAGGAATTGAGGGCAACTGCTACAGGAATTGAGGGCAACCGTTACAGGAATTGAGGGCGATTGTTACAAAAATTGAGGGCAACCGTTACAGGAATTGAGGGCGATCGTTACAGGAATTGAAGGCGACTGTTACAAGAATTGAGGGCGACCGTTACAGGAATTGAGGGCAATTGTTACAAGAATTGAGGGCGACCATTACAGGAATTGAGGGCGACCATTACAGGAATTGAGGGCGACCATTACAGGAAATGAGAATGACTGTTACAGGGAATGCACATGACACACACATATTAAAGATGTTTTTACGATAATTGAAATTTCTGCCAATGCTCTATGCCTGGGCTACACAGTACAATAGTTACTCGGGAGATGACTCAGAGAAGCCAGAACCAATGGGTGAATAACCTAAGAGAGGAGAGGAGAACATATAAAAAAGGCAAGAAAAGGTTCAAGCCTTTCGTGTGGGCCGAAGATGTGTGACATCCTTTGCTCCATGTCCTTTTCTGTTACTTTTAAATACCTTCTTTTTTATGTTAATCCTGAATCCATGGGCGACATTGCAAGTTAGCCAGGAAAGACTTAAAGAGAGAGCAAAGAAGAGCTAGGAAGGATATGACAAGGCATAATTTGGCAGATAGGATCAAGGAAAATCCTAAAGCTTTCTATAGGTATATCAGGAATAAAAGAAAGACTCAAGCAAGGTTTGAGCCAATCAAGGATGATAGTGGGAAGTTGTGTGTGGAGTCAGAAGAGATAGGGAAAGTGCTAAATGAATATTTTTCATCAGTATTCACACTGGAAAAAGACAATGTTGCGAGAAGAATACTGAGATACAGGCTACTAGACTAGACAGGATTGAGGTTCACAAGAAGGAGGTATCAGCAATTCTGGAAAGTGTGAAAATAGATAAGTCCTTGGGCTGGATGGGATTTATCCTAGGATTCTCTGGGAAGCCAGGGAAGAGATTGCAGAGCCTTTGCCTTTGATCTTTATATCGTCATTATCTACAGGAATTGTGCCAGAAGACTGGAGGATGGCAAATGTTGTCCCCTTGTTCACGAAGGGGAGTAGAGACAACCCTGGAAATTATAGACCAGTGAGCCTTACGTCAGTTGTGGGTAAAGTGTTGGAAAAGGTTAAAAGAGATAGGATTTATAATCATCTCAAAAGGAATAAGTTGATTAGTGATAGTCAACACGGTTTTGTGAAGGGTAGGTCATGCCTCACAAACCTTATTGAGTTCTTTGAGAAGGTGACCAAACAGGTGGATGAAGACAAAGTAGTTGAGGTGGTGTATATGGATTTCAGTAAGGTGTTTGATAAGGTTCCCCACAGTAGGCTGCTGCATAAAATACTGAGGCATGGGATTGAGGGTAATTTAACAGTTTGCATCAGAAATTGGCTAACTGAAAGAAAACAGAAGGTGGTGGTTGACGGGAAATGTTCATCCTGGAGTTCAGTTACTAGTGGTATACAGAAAGGATCTGTTTTGGGGCCACTGCTGTTTGTCATTTTTATAAATGACCTGGATGTGGGCGTAGAATGATGGGTTAGTAAATTTGCGGATGATACTAAGGTCGGTGGAATTGTGGACAATTCCGAAGGATGTTGTAGGTTAGAGAGGGACATAGATAAGCTGCAGAGTTGGGTTGAGAGTTGGCAAATCGAGTTTAATGTGGAAAAGTGTGAGGTGATTCACTTTGGAAGGAGCAACAGGAGTAAAGAGTACTGGGCTAATGGTAAGATTCTTGGCAGTGTAGATGAGCAAAGAGATCTCGGTGTCCATGTACATGGATCCCTGAAAGTTGCCACCCAGGTTGATAGGGTTGTTAAGATGGCATACGGTGTGATAGCTTTTATTGGTAGAGGGATTGAGTTTTGGACCACGAGGTCATGTTGCAGCTGTACAAAACTCTGATGCGGCCGCACTTGTAATATTGTGTACAGTTTTGGTCACTACATTATAGGAAGGATGTGGAAACTTTGGAAAGGGTTCAGAGGAGATTTACTGCGATGTTGCCTGGTATGGAGAAAAGGTCTTATGAGGAAATGCTGAGGAACTCGAGGATGTTTTCATTAGAGAGAAGTTTGAGAGGTGGCTTAATTGAGATATATAAGATAATCAGAGCGTTAGATAGGGTGGACAGTGAGAGCAAACTTTGGAAAGGGTTCAGAGGAGATTTACTACGATGTTGCCTGGTATGGAGGGAAGGGCTTATGAGGAAATGCTGAGGAACTCGAGGATGTTTTCATTAGAGAGAAGAAGTTTGAGAGGTGGCTTAATTGAGATATATAAGATAATCAGAGCGTTAGATAGGGTGGACAGTGAGAGCCTTTTTCCTCGGATGGTGATGGCTAGCATGAGGGGACATAGTTTTAAATTGAGAGGTGATAGATATAGTTCAGATGTTAGAGATAGTTTCTTTACTCAGAGAGTAGTAGGGGCGTGGAATGCCCTGCCTGCAACAGTAGTAAACTCGCCAACTTTAAGGGCATTTAAATGGTCATTGGATAGACATATGGACAAGAATGGAATAGTGTAGGTTAGATGGTCTTCAGATTGGTTTCACAGTGTGACGCAACAGTGAGGGCCGAAGGGCCTGTACTGCTGTGATGTTCTATCTTCTATTAATATAAGAATGGACTCTTACTTAGCCTGAAAACATAAGGAAATTAATATGACATAGATTGCCCAGGAGTGAGATGGAAACTAGCTGTAGGATTTACGTGCAGTAGGCCAGATTGCTGAAAATGATTGTAGAATATTATGCAATGAACATATTTAAGTGTTAGGAAACAGTCAGCAGTCACAGGTGAAACCTGATGAAGGAGCAGCACTCTGAATGCTTGTGATTTCAAATAAACCCCCTGTTGGACTATAACCTGGTGTTGTGTGACCTCTGACTTTGTCCACCCCAGTCCAACACTGGCACCTCCACATCAGAAAGTCCAAAAATGACGTTCAATTGATTTCTGACTTATTAAGACATCTCAAGATTACAGCGTGTGAACGCTGTCAGGGATCCATCCATGGCAAGCTTCAACTATCGAGGACAGTGGAGTGCTCCCTGTCTCTGATGTGAAGGACATGGTGGTGGAGACTGGCACCATCTTAAGGACAATCCACAATGTCACCCTCAATGTCAAAACAAGCCTCTGATATAAAGACAGAGAGAAGGAGAACAGAGAGAGAAAGAGAGCGCGAGAGCGAGAGACTGGGCTGTGCAGGGTCCAAGGAGAAAGGGGGCAGAGAAGAAACAAAAAAGCAGAAAGGGGATGAGGAGAGGGAAGGTGTGAGGGAAGAGGTCAAGACAAAGGGAAGGCATGAGAGGGAAAAGAGAAAGGTGAGAATGATAAAAGAATTGAAGGATGAGAGGAGGGGATGAAGAGATGGTTTAAGAAGCAAGAAAGGAGAAGAAAGAGGAAAGGGTGGTAAGGAAAGAGAGAAAGGTTTGGTTCCTAAGCTGCAGGTTGGGGTTTTGTATGCAGCCCCAGTTGCTGATCTACCATGTGCCACATGCAAATGGTTTGCAGATTGCCAACATCTCAATACAGCGTCTAGAATAGAGAAAAGCACAGCAGGTCAGGCAGCATCCCAGGAGCAGGAAAATCGATGCTTCGGATGGGCTTTTGCCCGAAATGTTTATTTTCCTGCTCCTCGCATGCTGCCTGACCTGCTGTGCTTTTCCAGCACCACTCTAATCTAGACTCTGGTTTCCAGCATCTGCAGTCCTCACTTTTGCCGAACATCTCAATACAGACAGAGGTAGCAGTGCACTCACCAGCATCTGCATTTCCTGCTCCCGGATTCGCTCCTCCCTCTGTCGGCGGTGGTAATCCAGCAGCTCATCCTCATTGTCACTGATTTCGGAAATACTGTTCTTCCGCTGCCGAGTCACTGGTGTCCTCTCGTCCCCTGCTGTCTTCCTCTGTAGCCGTGGGCTTTGTAATGGCGTGGACACAGCCAGCGAGGTCAGGCTGTGGGCGGGGGTCACGCTGCTCCCATACACTTTCCTTGGGAGGTCAGCGGACAGCAGCGTTGGGGAAGGACTTCGGTCTCGGACCCTCCTCCCACTGCTCAGCAAGGTTAGACTCGGCACGATGTGGGACGAGAAGTCCTCACTCCTCTCTGACGAACCCCCCGACGAATGCTTCCGTCGAAGTCGCGGACTTTCTGGCGTCTCCTTGACGACTTTCCCCTGGGGAGGTGGAGTCTCATGGCGAACTCCTTCTCGGCAGGGCCTTTGGTGAGGCGAGGTTGGCAGATTGGAAAACGGAGAATGCGGTGAAGCCTTCCTGGACATAGAGGGACTCAATGGGGGCAGGTCTCTCATACTCTCCAGGCTCCTTCGAGCCAGTCGGGGACTCTCAGAGGGCTGAAGGTTTCTGGGATGTAGCTGGACAGGTTGGTTGACGTGGGCAAGTCCCACACTCTCCACTGGCTGGAAAACCCGTGGGGACATCTGCTTGGACGGGCTGCAAGTGATGGCTCGATCCATCGGAGTTTCCTTAACCTCTCGGAAAGGACTCGGAGGCCGTTCCTGAAGGGAGCCACCCACCTTGGACCTGGGACTAGG
Source organism: Chiloscyllium plagiosum (assembly GCF_004010195.1). Taxonomy (NCBI): domain Eukaryota; kingdom Metazoa; phylum Chordata; class Chondrichthyes; order Orectolobiformes; family Hemiscylliidae; genus Chiloscyllium; species Chiloscyllium plagiosum. Next base: position 3,720,454 of record NC_057744.1, on the reverse strand, counting down.
GATTGGGTGGGACTTGCCTCCAAATCTAGGACTGCCAGGAACTGTCAGAACGGGGACTCTGGGACCCCCACTGCTGGGGCTCACAGATACTGATGGAACGTTGTGACTTGGATGAGAAAACTTTGGACTTTCTGGCACTTTCCTGGCATCGGAGGGCACTGCTGAGGGGAAACCGTCCAGTGGGAAGGCTCTCCGGCTGACCGTGGGACTTGGTGGGGTCTCCTGGACATTGGCTCCTTTCCTATGGGCACGCGGACTGTCCGGCACTCGCTGGCTCCCTGGACTGAGGCCATTACACTTGCCTGGCTCAGTAGGTGCTCCACTGTAGTTAGGCCCAGGCCTAAGGCCTGGGGGCTGTACAGTGTGGTTGTAACTTGAAGATCTGACAGGAACAGTGGGAGGCACGAGGGGTGCCTGCTCCTGACTGCCCGGGGAGTAGCTGGTGTAGCTGCTGCTGCTGGCCGCACTCGGAGATGACAGGGGGGAGAAGGGCGGCGACATGTTGTCGTAACTCGAACCCACTGACATGGCACCGGGACTCAGGGGTGGCGACAGGAGGTACCTGCCACCTCCGTTGACCATGGGAGACAAAGGGGACTGGGCATTGACTGTCTGCTTTTTCCCAGGGGACGTGGCATCGTCCATCACCAAAGAGTCCATAATGTCTTGTAGGTCCTTCTCAATGGAGCTGACCAATGAGCTATGAGTGACTTGGGCTCCAAGTTGATTACTTGAACCTTCATTAAGCGGAGTTTGATGGTTGCCATTTACCAGGCTAGCGGAATCTAGAAGAAGGAAAAGAAGCACATTCATTCCTTGTTTAAGATGCCAACAATATCACCCAGGAGTAGCCATGATTCAGTAACCTGACTAGAGAGGGCCCAGTTCCTAACACAGGACTGCCACTGGTCAGAGTGGGGCCAGAGCTGAGATGTTCACGGTTTGCGGAGAGCCGCACAAACCAGTAATTCCTGCTTGGGTCACTGGACTCGAAACATTTACTCTGCTTTCTCTACACAGATGCTGCCAGACCCGCTAAGCTTTTCCAGCAATTTCTGAGTTTGCTCCTGGTAAAAGGAACACAGTGTTAAATCCCGGCTCTCCTTTCTGTTTGAAAAGCAGGTTTGGATCTGGAAAAGTCTGACCAGGTATGGCATCACAGTCACAGGATGATACTTATACAAGATGGACATGCATATTAATCACATATTCCAGAGACAGGATCACCCTAAATTAGATTAGATTAGATTACTTACAGTGTGGAAACAGGCCCTTCGGCCCAACAAGTCCACACCGCCCCGCCGAAGCGCAACCCACCCATACCCATACATTTACCCCTTACCTAACACTAGGGGCAATTTAGCATGGCCAATTCACCTGACCTGCACATCTTTGGACTGTGGGAGGAAACCGGAGCACCCGGAGGAAACCCACGCAGACACGGGGAGAACGTGTAAACTCCACACAGTCAGTCGCCTGAGGCAGGAATTGAACCCAGGTCTCTGGCGCTGTGAAGCAGCAGTGCTAACCACTGTGCCACCGTGCCGCCCCAAAGCAAACCTTTTTTTGCCACCATGGAGGTTGGGTGTTACAACAAAAATTTGCATTTAAAAAGCACCTTTAGAATAGCCGACACTTCAAGAAGCAGTTCACATAAAGTCATAGAGATGTACAGCATGGAAACAGACCCTTCGGTCCAAATATCCGACGAAATATCCCAACACAATCTAGTCGCACCTGCCAATATATCCATCCCGATGCCTCTTAAATGTTGCAATTGCACCAGCCTCCACCACTTCCTCTGGCAGCTCATTCCATACACGTACCACCCTCTGTGTGAAAAAGACAGAGGTCCAGGAAAGAGGAAGCAAGGGGAGGGGACCAGATGCTTGACCAAAGAGGGAGCTTTTATATAGCATCTGAGGAGGTTTAACCACTGAGATGGGGAATTCCAGAGCTTGGCGTCTTGGCAACTGAAGGCTCATTACTTTTAATGCCTCACATCAAAGCGCTGTCACTGGCAGCACAGTGAGGGATACCCACATCTCTCATCAGGAAGGGCTTCACCTTTGTGTGGAGCACCTCACAACGCTCACCCTCACAGAGGGCATGGGGACACAAGACCCAGGAGAGCGGCATCCTCATTGGGAGGGAGACTCAAGACGTTTTGACTGTGTGTTCATGATTTCCCAGAGGGAGGGGGGTGCCCAGTTTATAGGAACTCAACACGAGGGGTTTCACATTCTCTGCATTAGCGAGTTTTGAGAAGATTTGTAGTTCAGGTTGAGGTTCAGGATTGCTTGCTGAGTTGGAAGGTTCATTTTCAGACGTTTTGTCACCATACTAGGTAAGATCTTCAGTGAGCCTCCGGACGATGTTATCTAGTATGGTGACGAAACGTCTGAAAATGATCCTTCCAGCTCAGCGAGCAAACCTACATCCAGAACTCTCTGCATCGACGCGATCACAGACTCTCAGGATTTTTATGACACAGAAGGAGACCATTCCGCTCCTGCTCATCAAACGAGAATCAACAGCTGGTACTGAGCTTTCCTTTTCCCGAATTCCTGCACAGTATCTCGATGCAAACCATCATCTAGTTCTCTCAATGGAAGCTACCTCCACCACATTTCTATACCTGAATGACTCGCTGGGTGAAAAGGCTCCTTTCTCCCATCACTCTTGCTTCATTGGGTACATCACTTTAAATCTATCCCTCTCAATGATGAGCAGGAACGTTCTCTCCCTATCTTCTCAATCCAACCCGCTCATGAGTTTGAAAACTTCTTCTGCCCTCTCAGCCCTCTTCTCTCTGAGGACAACAGTCCTAACGTCTTCAATCTATCCCAATCTCCCTCATCCCCTGGAACCGTTCTTGCACATCACATCTGCACTCTCACCAAGACATTCCTTAATGTGGGGCCCACAACTGTACCCAGTCCTCCAGCTGAGGTAGAACAAGTGTGTCTTTCAAGTTGAACATCACCTCCTTGTTCTTGTTCTGAATGTGCCTGTTGTTAAGGTTGAAGTACTGTATGCTTTACTGTTCTCTCCACCTGTCCAGCCACCATCAATGACCTGTGCACGTACACACATATACGATGACCTCTGCTCCCACATCCTTTCCCCCCATTAGAATTGTAACCTCTATTTTGTTTTGCCTTTCAATGTTCTTCTGACCAAAGTGCATCAACTTGCACTGACCCTCACCTGCCACCTATCCACCCACTCCACCAACTTGTCAATGCACTCTCTGAGGTCCACACTGTCATCCTCATAATTTACAATTCTTCCAAGTTTTGAGCCATCAGGAAAACTTTGAAATTGCCCGCTGCACACCAAGATCCAGATCATTAATATGCATCAAGGAAAGCAAGGGTCCTGACTCTGACCCCTGGGAACTCCTGTACAAACTCCCCTCCAGCCTAAAAAATATCCATTGGCCATGCCAGAGGCTGAGGGGTTTATAAAATCACGAGGGGCATGGACTGGGTGAATAGACGAGGTCTTTTCCACAGGGTAGGGGAATCCAAAATTAGAGGGCATAGATTTAAGGTAAAAGGGGGAAAGATTTAAAAGGGACCTAAGGGGCAACTTTTTCATGCAGAGGGTGGTACATGTATGGAATGAGCTGCCAGAGGATATGAAGGAGGCTGGTACAATTGCAACGTTTAAGAGGCATTTGGATGGGTATATGAATAGGAAGGGTTTGGAGGGATATGGGCCGGGTGCTGGCAGGTGGGACTAGATTGGATTGGGATATCTAGTCAGTGTGGACAGGTTGAACCAAAGGGTCTGTTTCCATGCTGTACATCTCTATGACCGTATGACTTTACTCTCTGGTTTCTACACATCTTGCCACTGCCCGTTATATTCCATGGCCTCATATCCCTCACTGTGTGGCACTGTGTCAACTGCCTTCTGGAAATCCATGTACATCCACAGCATTACCCTCATCGAACCTTCCTGTTACCTCTTCAAAAGATTCCAGCAAATCAGTTAAACATGATTTCCCTTTTAGAAATCCATGCAGTCTCTTCCTAGCCAGCTGTTTCCCATGTGACCACTATTTTTGACAAAGTCAGAAGTCACATGGCCCAGGTTACAGTCCAACACGTTTATTTGAAATCACAAGCTTTCAGACAGCTGCCCCTTTGTCAGGTGAAGGACAGGGAAGTGCACAGGCACAGGCCTGATCTGAGAAAGAAACAGAAACCCCAAAGGTCTGGCAGCATCAGTTGGAACACAGCAGAGTTAACTTTTTGAGTCCAGTTCTGATGAAGACTCAAAACGTTGATGCTGTTTTCTTGCCACAGATGCTGCCTGGCCTGCTGAGTTTCTCCAGCAACTTCTCTTTTTGTTTCTGCTGTTCCGGGACTCTACCTACAAACCTGCAGGGTTGGAGTTTATCCAGTGTGAACTTGGAGATTTGGAGAGGACTTCCAGGTCCATCAATGCCTCAATTTTAAAATCTTCATCCCCGTGTTCCAAAGCCAATCCTCCCTTTTTCTCCAACCTGCCCTACCCTACAATTCTCGGCTTGCCCCACACTCAGGCCATTTCCTAGCCTCACCATTGGCAGCTTTGCCCTCAGCTCCACCCTCCATGAACTCTGAAATTGACTCTCCGAACCCCTCAGGCTTTGATAACAATGTACATCTTTGGCCAAGACGTTGTTCATCTGTCCTAATACCTGCAGCTTTGACATGCTGTTAATATTTATCTAGCAACACTATTGCAATGAATCTGGGAATGTTCTATTATTTGAATAGACACCACATAAATACAAGACATTGTTTCATTTTGGGCAAATCACATGCTCTGCTTTGATATTTAATACACTTTACCTCACTGACTCACAATGGGATATTAAAGTAACCCCAGGACAGATAGGAACTGCATCTTCTAAAATCACCCAATCCTTTTAATCTTTACTCTGCTTAGAGCCCAGAAATGATGTTATTGTTTCATTAAATAAAAACAAATGAGATTAGTTGGGTCAGAATGGAATTTCTGTCTGCTTTTTATTTCATCAGTAATGCTATAGCTCAATACTAAGTAGATAGATCACAGACATAAGGAGAAATGAGATCTTCTGTTACAAATACCCATTTATACCTGATTAAATGTGAAACTGACTTTTAAGGAATAACTTGTGTAATTTGCAGATGTCTAGCAAGTGGAAAGAAGACCAGAAGAAATAGGAACAGGAGGAGGCCATTTGGCCCCCACACACCATTCAATAGGATTGTGTCTGATCCAACATTCCTGCATCCAGTTTCCTGCCCTTTCCCTGTAATCCTCGATTCCCTGACTGATCAAAACTCTGTTTCAGCCTTACATACACACAAGGGCTCTACCCCCCCCCCCACAGCTCTCTGTGAGAGAGTTCCAAAAACTCTCGATCCTCAGAGAGAAGAAATTCCTCCTCATCTCAATCTTAAATTGGTGCCCCTTTATTCTGAGAGTGTGCCCCTGGTCCTAGACTTTCCCGTGAGGGAAAACATCCTCTCAGCATTGACCCTGGCAAGCCCCTTAAGAATCCGATATTCTTACCTCCCCATTCTCCTCAACTCCAGTCGCAACCTGTTTAGCCTTTGATCGTACGACAGTCCCTCCACACCCAGCAACATCCGAGTAAACTTCCAATGGAATAATAATGTTCTTTTAAATTCTCAATGCCACGCCGGCAGACTGGGTGATTCCCAGAATAATTTCCTGATCTGGACACTGCAATCAGGCTGCAGTTTGGTTGGTGTCTCATTACCCCTGGCCTGAGGAAGTGGAGACAGCTATCTGAAAGGTTACAGCACTGGGTGAGGGGAGGATTGAGGGCATCTATGGTTATTGCCAAGAGCCGGGGGAGAACAGTTTAAACTCTCAGACCAGCTGGTTGTGGACTCAAGGTTGGCTCCAGGGAATTCAGGAGCCAATTTGAAACGATAAAGCTGACTTTCCGATGAGATATTAAACAAAGGCCTCAATTTCCTACCCAGATCCACGCCAAAATGTCACATGACACTACATCCCTCAATTAAATCAGTTCAAACAGATTTGACAGAGCGTCATATAGCACTCGAAATGTTAGCTGTTTCTCTGCCCACAGGTAATGCCAGACCTGCTGAGTTTCTCCAGAATTTTCTGATTTGTTTTATTTTGGATCTCCAGCATCTACAATATTTTGCCTTACAGTGCAACAGATCTCCTGGTTGTTGTCACATTGTTATTTGGGGGTGAGGGGGGGGGGCTTGCTGGGTGCAAATTTGATCCTGTGCTTCAGTGATAGTGACTGGATCCCCAGGTGCCTGAAAGATGCTATATAAAGGCTTGTTCTTTTGACACCATTCTCTGTCCCAATTCACCCACAACATAGTGCAACTTGACACTCAGTCCTGCAGGGCAGACCCTCTCAGAGTCAATGCCTCTGTATTAGAGGAGAAAGTGAGGTCTGCAGATGCTGGAGATCAAAGTTGAAACTTTATTGCTGGAACAGCACAGCAGGTCAGGCAGCATCCAGGGAACAGGAGATTCGACGTTTCGGGCACAGGCCCTTCCTGAAGAAGGGCCTGTGCCCGAAACGTCGAATCTCCTGTTCCCTGGATGCTGCCTGACCTGCTGTGCTGTTCCAGCAATAAAGTTTCAGCCTCTGTATTAGAGCCAATGGAACTGGGAGGTAAGGGCTCTTTAAGAGTTAAAGAGGAACCACCATCTCATAGATAAACAGAGAACAATGACTCATGATTTCACTGTTATGTATGTACGTAGCCATAATTAATTTTATATTTTTCTCCATTTATTGGGTTTTCCCTTTCTCTCAATGCATGCTAATATCAGATTGAGTTAGCGTAGGAGGCTCAGATTGGTTTTCTCTGTAAAGTATCTGTAAATTTGTGCTATGTTTGTGTTAAAAATTACACCCAGAGTCTGTGTTTACTGTCCCTTTTTTGCATTTGATTTTAATGTCAGTATTTTACCTTAGTCCCACTGTTTTTCTATGTTTTCTACTTTGGTCTCATGTGTCAGAGTTGCACTAAACCAAGTAGCTAAACCAAGTGTGGGGAATCACCCAGTCTGCCGGCGTGGCATTGAGAATTTAAAAGAACATTATTATTTCATTGGAGGTTTACTCGGATGTTGCTGGGTGTGGAGGGACTGTCATACGATTAAAGGCTAGACAGGTTCGGACTGGAGTTGAGAAGAATGGGAGAGTCACCAACAAAACCTGCATTTATGTGGCGCCTTTAAAGCAATAAAATATTCCCAAGGAGTGATTAGAAGCAAAGTTTAACATGAAGTCACACGAGCTGCTATTAGGGCAGTTTGGTTAGAGAGGTAGTGTTGGAGGGCCATTTGGAAAGGGAGATATCAGAGGTGGAGTGGACAAGGTCAGAAGTCACATGACACCAGGTTATAGTCCAACAGGTTTGTGTGAAATCACAAGCTTGTGGAGTGCTGCTCCATCTTCAAGCTTCAAAAGCTTGTGATTTCACACAAACCTGTTGAACTATAACTTGAAGTAGTGTGACTTCCGACCTCGTTCATCCCAGTCCAACACCGGCACCTCTACATCAGAGGTGGAGAGGTTTAAGGAGGAAATTGCTGAGTTGGAGCTATTCAGAGAAGAGCAGAATGTGGATGGTGGTTGGTGGGCAGTGGGCAGTGGGCAGTGTGCGAGGGGTGATGGTTGGTGGGTGGTTGGTGATGGGAGATGGGCAGTGGGTTGTGGGTGATGGGAGATGGGCAATGGGTGGTGGGTGATGGGAGATGGGCAATGAGAGATGGGTGGTGGGCAGTGGGGGATGGGGGATTGGCAGTGGGTGATGGGCTTGGGATGGGTGGTGGGTGATGGGGGATGGGGGATGGGTGATTGGTGGTGGGTGATGGGTGATGGGCGATAAACTCTGGCATCCCAGAACCATCTGCAGAAAAGGCAGATTATCCATTCAAAATTTTATTGCAATTGTGAGAGCTTGCTGTGTATAAATCTTTGGATCCAATTCCTAATATGTCACAGTGAGAGTATACTTAAGAATTACACCATTAGCTACAAATGGCTGAGGTTTCAAAATAAAGACGTGCATTTATATAGCAGTTTTTAATAACCTCCAGACATCTCAAAATGCAGTCACTGTCACCACGTAGGAAATACGTTAACACTCTGAAAGTCTTTCATTTTTTAAAGTCATAGCTTCTTTACATTTCACCAGTTCAGGTTAAAACTAGAATAGATCCTGAATGAAAATCTACCGTGACTAATTCTGAGGCATCACATTATAATATACTCCTGGGCTGATAAAACCCAGTGGATTTGTTGCAGGGTAAAGCAGCACGGGTTAAACCCCAAGGAATTAAGATGAAACAGACCAGCGGGCAGAGTGTGTACAATGAGAGTAGGTGTGACCAACGATAGAAGAGACTGGATTTAAACCTCCGTGCTTTCGCTACTTAATTTTGTTTTAATTCTTATAATGTCCAGGTAATAAGGTCTAACATTGTACAAACTGGACTCACTCCTGAGCAAAATATTATCCGTCTTGTATGTCCCTGTGTGCCATCTCTTACTCAATGAGAAAACAAAACCTACTCCTGGGGCAGCTTAGTAAATCTGTTCAACATATCATAGAGTGAGAGTTGGAAACAAAACAGCGACACTCACCGTGGTTCTGTTCAGAGAGAGGTGGGTCTCTCCTTCACTTAGCTTCACACCGGGCATGGGTTGTGGCCTTTTGATTCATCAGTGTGTCCGACTCCCTCACCCGTGACTGGCAGCCAGTCAAGGCCAGAGTGGTCACAGGAGGGGGCACTGGCAGATGCTAGGCCAGCTTCCTGCTTAAAGCAGCAGCAGACAGTTCCCCAGGGAGGTGAGAACACCAGAGATGAGTGTCTCTTCCCTTTCTCCCCACCCACAGCCAACAACTCTCCCACAAACCACCCCCCCCGATCTCCAAACCACCCGCCCAAGAAACAGGCTGAGACAGCAGCTGGAAGTCTGCACGCTTCCAACGGAGTCGGGAGGCAAACTGTTTCAGTACAAGTATCTGCATGGGAAATCTTTTTGAAAACAGTGTGTGGGTCTGTTTCCGCGTGAGTGTGTGCGCGTGCAAGTGTGTGTGTGTGGACGTCTGTGTGTGCGTGCGCAAGTGCGTGTCTGTGCACGCGAGTGTGTGTCTGTGTGCACGAGTGTGTGTCTGTGTGCACGAGTGTGTGACTGTACCTGTGCATGCAAGTGTGTGACTGTATCTGTGCGTGCAAACCTGTGTCTGTGTGTGCACGAGTGTATGTCTGTGTGTGTGTGTCTGTGCGTGGGTGTCTCTCTACTGGTCTGTGAGTGTGTAAGTGTGTGTGAGTGTGAGAATGTGTGTGAGAGTGAGTGTGGGAGTGTTGGAGGGTTGGAGCAGGATAAACCAAACCAGTGCAAATAGAAAACAGTCCCAGGGTGTTGGTTTTAATTCCCAGGTTGCCATCAGCCCTCTGTGCCAGGATGTTAACTCCTCGCTGGGTGCTGGTCACGAGCCATTAACTCAGCCCCACTTGGCCACTCTTCGCATGTGAAGTCGGAGACAAAAACGCTACAAATGAGATCATTTGGCCCCCAGCCGTTTCTTTGTAAGCACCAATTAC
>NC_057744.1:3699690-3710333 GCF_004010195.1 Chiloscyllium plagiosum | reverse complement strand
TGCGGTAATCACATCCATCCCCACAGTGCGGTATTCACAACCGTTCCCACTGTGCGGTAATCACAACCGTCCCCACTGTGCGGTAATCACATCCATCCCCACTGTGCGGTAATCACAACCATCCCCACTGTGCGGTAATCACATCCATCCCCACTGTGCGATTCCTGAAGAAGGGCCTGTGCCCGAAACGTCGAATCTCCTGTTCCCTGGATGCTGCCTGACCTGCTGTGCTGTTCCAGCAATAATGTTTCAACTTTGATCTCCAGCATCTGCAGACCTCACTTTCTCCTCAACGGTAATCACATCCATCCCCACTGTGGGGTAATCACATCCATCCCCACTGTGCGGTAATCACAACCGTCCCCACTGTGCCGTAATCACAACCGTCCCCACTGTGCGGTAATCACAACCGTCCCCACTGTGCGGTAATCACAACCGTCCCCACTGTGCGGTAATCACATCCATCCCCACTGTGTGGTAATCACATCCATCCCCAAGAACATTTTATAGCCAGTTTACTCAATGCTGAGGTGAGTGATCATATCTGAAGCAGTGTTGGAACACAGTGGGGAGGTTTGAGGTCAGTTCCAGGGTGATGCTCTTTGAATGAGAGAAACTGTGTGTGGGGAAATTTAGGGGCTCTTTACTTGTCTCTCTGTCAATGCCTTTGATTGGTCTTCAGAAGGACATGGGTATTAATATCGACAAACAGCTGCTGGCTCAAAGTGGCGTACTCCCTCATGGACGTCCAGAACATTGTCATGCAGGACCGGAGGAAATGGGCTCATACAATTCGGAAGATTGTATGGGGCTTGATGGAGGATACTGGGATTGGAAGATTTCCATGAATGTTTACATCATCAGGAATCATACACGAGACTGCACCATATCAGAATGCGAACTAAAAAGCTGATGAAGGAAGGAAAATTCAGTCCGTTAGGCCAGCACTCTGGCAAGGATGATTATGGTACATGGGTGCTATCCTCACATCATCTCATCCCATCACAGGCAGGGAGAAACCAATGGACTATCATCCCAGCAGGCCAAGCTAAAGTCTGAGAGACTGCAGTTGGTCTGCTGAAGGTTGGAGTGGAAATATTCATCATGTTTCGCAACGCCATTCATTGGTCATAAATCTGTGTGATTTCCTATCCGATTATTAAATTCCAATTAAATCGGAAAGGAAGGAGAGCTGTGTTTTTACGTGACTCCTGAGACCCTGAGACCCAGTGACTAGTCGGAGCAAGGCACTGGACACTGGAGGTCATCTTTCTATCCTGTGGTGCTGTGCAGGGATGGGATCGTGTGTACATTGAGTCAAGATTAGAGTGATGCTGGAAAAGCACAGCAGGTCAGGCAGTATCCGAGGAGCAGGAAAATCAACGTTTCGGGCAAAAGCCCTTCATCAGGAACATCATGTGTACATTGTTTGTGGCAGATTACAAATCCTTTATTCTTTATTTGCAAAATCTCCCATTGTCCTCCTGATTGCACAGCCCCTCCCCCAACGTTCCTGGGCACCTGCTGTGGAGGGGGGAGCAGGCAGGTCGCAGGATCTCCTTATGGGCCTGCTCCAGAGCCTGGCTAAAGTAACTATCAATAGAGCATGGGTGTGGAGACAAACATAATCCCAACTCCTGCCACCTGAACACAGCTGTGTGTATTCCCCGGTGTCCTGGGAGAGGGAGCACACCGTTCTCAACAATAACCTGGAAGCCTTTTTGGATAAATGGGTGCCATGGGGTCTGGAGACAATTATCTTCCCAACTGATGATATTTTTGACTGAGTCTGTTTCAGTTGTCCCATTTTTGGTTGTTAACTTTTCGGTTATAGTTACTGTGGGGCAGTTATTGTGATTGGGTGATGGAGTTTACTCTCTTAAAAAAAACCTGGGTGGGACTGGCGGGGGAGGGGAATTGGTTTCTGGACAGGGAAAGGGTTCAGAAGAGAAAGGTGGAAACCAGTGTCGGTGCTATATAACAGATTTATTATGAAATCCTTGTAACTCTTTCGCTGCCACGTGGATGTTGGTCTGTGAAACAAGGGGGAGGTGAGTGATGTTATGAGGCTCCAAATGGCCCTGGGCGAGGGAGTGGATGAGCAGGTGGGGCTGGTCCACCATCCAGATGGCCCACCGCAGACTCTTGTCTGAGAACTCACAACAGAATGTGCATGCTTAGATGTGAATCAGTTCTGCTGTCATTCATCCCAAACCATCTGCAACAAAAATGACAAACAGTTGTTTGGTTGAGATACTGGGAGGAGCAATCATGCCAAGGGATCATTCCTCTGCCTTGACAAGACATGGGGAGAAACTGTAAGACAAAACAATGTAAGAAACGCAAGATGTGGTGCACGGGGCCAGGAGCAAAACCAAACGGCAACTTGCATTTTGTTGTGACCACGGATCGGAACCTTGGAGAATTCATGGACATATTGCAACTCTTAATTCTAACATGCATCTTTCTTCAGAAGAGGAACTTTTAGAATCACAAGATGAGCGTGGACTTAAATTCAGTGACTTTCTGGCACAGTCTTGTGTTGGCCCTGGGCAGTGTCAGGAAAACCCCGTGTAAAATGGAAGAGGTAACCAGAGGCTGACTACTCAAAATGTCTCAGTAGGAAGCTGTCCCCTGTAGATATATTTCTGTGCACTCATTAGGAATGTATGAAAGAAAAGGGTGAACAGCCCATTGCTACCACTGGACTGCACGTGCCAATGGCTCAACATATGACTGTGTGTGGACTAGTGTACAGTGAAGGTCACACCTTGGAAGCAACCATTAACTATCACTGCACTGCAGGTAAAGGAAAGGAAAAGGCACTCTTTCACTCTGAGCACTGCTAACCAACCACCGCTGAAAGGAGTGAGGATGAAATAAGTTCATTTAACCAGCAAAGCCAAGAAACTTGAAATCAACAATTGATCTACTAAAGCCACCCCTGCTGATAACATAACGGATGCAATTTTTTACTATTTATTCTTCATAAATGACTGAGACTGATCTGCACTTTTTTTTAAAAACTTATATCATTGCCAGACTCACTTTTTATTCCTAATCTGTGTCTGTATGTTTTGTATTATTGTTTCTTTTCATTTCTAAGAGCTAATCAACTCAAGAAAGTCTGGTTAAAGGGATTCCTTTAAAAACATAAATTAATTCAATCTGCTCACCCAGGAGCTCAACAATTTGGGAATTTCTGCCAGGTACAGGTTGTAACAGTTTCTATAAAATCTTTAACATAACAGCTAAAAAAAACCCAAAGGTGCTTCCCTGGTGGTTAACGGACCAATGTTAACACTGAGACACAAACTGAGAAATTGGAGCAACTGCAGCTGAACAATAAAGGGGATAGTGGGGAAGAGAAGGGGGAAAGGTATAGAAGAGGAATTCCAGGGATTAGGAATTCCATGGTCACAATATTGGTGGAGGGATTAAAATGAAAAGGGTGTTCAAGAAACCGAAACCAGTGAAGCACAGACTTCTCTGAGGGCTGTACGTCAAGGTGTGGTCACAGAGGAGGGAGAGATTGAGGTCATGGAAAGAAATAAGGAAAATAAGGAAGAGGTTTTTTTTTTAAAAATCCAACTAAAGTAGTCTGATTACCACTGAACTAGGAGAAAGTGAGAACTACAGATGCTGGAAATCAGAGTCAAAAAGTGTGGCACTGGGAAAGCCCAGCCGGTCAGGCAGCATCCGAGGAGCAGGAGAGTCAACTTTTCGGGCATAATCCCTTCATCAGGAGTGAGGGGGTGGCCTCAGGGGGCTGAGAGATAAATGGGAGGAGGGTGGGGCTGGGGGGGGGGGAGGTAGTTGGGAATATGATAGATGAAGGTGGGGGAGAAGGTGATAGGTCAGAGAGGAGGGTGGAGCGGATAGATGGGAAAGGAGATGGTCAGGTAGGACAGGCAGACACCGACCTGTTCCACCCTCCTCTCCGACCTATCATCTTCTCCCCCACCTTCATCTATCATATTCCTAGTTATCTTCTCCCTGAGGCCACCCCCTCATTCCTGATGAAGGGATTATGCCCGAAACATCAACTCTCCTGCTCCTCGAATGCTGCCTGACTGGCTGGGCTTTCCTGATTATCACTGAACAACACGCTATAACTGCTGACTGATTCTAGTCCAGACAGACTCAAGACCATGGCTACCGAACACTAAGTGTCAATCTGAAACCTCACTCATGTCTTGGGATCTTTCAGACCAGCCCAGAGAACAAGTTGACTGCACCAATTGTGGAGTCCCGTCGCTCGGAGTGCTGGCCTGGGCTCTGGGTTCAGGATTCTGCAGCGAGACATGCCTCCACAACCTCTTTCCTCTCAGACAGAGAATGCTGCCCACAAGAGGGCTTGCTAACATTGCTATACAGCACTGGACATACTGGCCTGAGGCCTCCAATCAGGTAACACAAGGTCAAATCCCATTGCCGCAGCTGGGCAATTTCGATGCAATGCTGGAATCTGGAATTAACAGCTAGACTCAGTAATGATGACCCAAAAACTCTTAGGTTAAAAGCCCAGCTGTTTAACAAAATGCCCTTTTCGGGAGGGAAGTCTGCCAACATTACCCAAGTTGGCCTGTGCCCCCAGATATGGTGGATTCGGAAATGCCCTCTGAAATGGCCAAGCAAAGCACAGCACTGTACTGAAGAAGGAGCTTACAATCTGAGGGTCACTCATTGCTGCCTTCACAGGCAACATGCACATCCTCAGAAATAGTTTTTAAAAATTCATTTTTGGAAATTAACACACTGGACCACCGCTTGCAAAAGTGCGAGTGAGACCAGTGTGTGGCATTCTCAAGTTTTACTGGATTTTGCTTCTGGGTCCCCTGAACAGTGTGGAAAGAACTGAGTCCATCTCATTCTCTATCTGAGTCAGTCACTGCTGAGAGAAGGCTCAACATTAACAAGTGAAGGTGAAGAAGCATTTTTACAGAGAGAGTACGTTGCAGTTGAATGAATCACAGCCATCTCTACGGAACGTGTTATGTGCACTCCCACAAGGACAAGACATTGATCAGTTGGATTCAACACAATGGAACTTTGACTTTGTCAGACCTTTCTGAAGAACTGTAGTTTTTGTGAGTGTGAGGATGCTGTTGGGGATAAAATGATGCAGGCCTCTGCCCTATCCTGAAAACAAGGCTGCCTTCAGCTTATGAAACGTCACATAGTTTTGTAATTTTCTCATGAAGGCTGATTATTTTCCATTCTTTCATTGAGACAATTGACACATTGTGAAAGGGAGAGCTGGAAACTGTTAAAGTGTCCTATGCCAGCACTGCACATGAGCTTAACCCTCTCAGTCCAAGGAAGGCAGCCTGGACAGAGAGTCACTACACATTGTGAGATCTTCCAATATTCTCAGTCCTCATTTAATCCTGAGCACAACATGCAAATCATACTTTGCAAATACTCTTCTCCTGTTTTTCGTGGATTTGAATTGTCTGTGACAATTCCCCAATGTCTCAGGGATGAGGATACCATCCTGTCTTATTCTGGGTCAGAGAATTCCCATGAACCATCCCAATGCAGCAGGTCCTGTCCATCACCCCCTGTGTTGGTTGACCAATACTGGTTCACAGTGTCGTCAGGCTACGATTTAAACTTTCTTACCCAGAGGTTCACATCCTCTCCCCACCCCTAGCCCCACGTCCCCGCCTCTCTGTAATCTCCACCAGCTCTAACTTGCTGCAATCTCTGCACTCCTCCAGTTTTGGCACCTTGCATCTGACTGGATTTTAATCGCTCTGCTATTGGTGGCCAGGCCTTCAGCTGCCTGAGTCCCACACTCTAGAATTCCCTCCCTAACTCCCTGTGTGTCTCTCTGCTTCAGCATCCTCCTTAAAAACCTACCTCGTTAACTGGGACAGACCCATGGGATATTTTCGCTCCAAGCAGAATCGTCAAAAACCAAGAATAAACCAAACGTTGAATTCCCAAAACAAACTAAACCCCAAATCATAAAAATGCTGAAGCCAGATTCCAAAATAAACTGAAACCCAAGGCCCCAATAAACTGAGGCCAGATCCTTGAGTCTGTGGAATGATTTGGTGCACTCAGGAAGGATGGCAGACAGGAATTACAGAAGGAGGAAGACTGGGGGTGGGGGGGGTTTAAATGGATTAACGAGGTTTCCTCTGAGTTTAGGAGCCTGGAGAACTCCCAGTTCCAGCCCAATATCAGCCCCACTGCACTGTCCATCACTATCAGATCGTTCCAGCAACATCCCTTCTTGAACCACCCCTCCTCCCAACTCCGATACCTGACAGCTTCTCCCCTTTCAGTTACCACGGATACAGCTAAAGGCCACGGTGCTCTGAGGTCAGCAGCAGGGTTTAATTTTCCCACATCCTGAGTAAACACTGTCACACTGCTGCTCTCACTCCTGTGCAAACAGCCAGCAGTAACGCATTCTGTTGCCACGGAGACCGCAGGATCGTTCTTCCCAGCAGTTTGTTTTTCCCTCTTCCACGGGATGTGAGCAACACAACCAGCGTTTGCTCCTCATTCCTAATCTTTCAGAGTCAAAAAGGGTGGTGCTGGAAAAGCACTCAGGACAGAACAGCATCTGAGGAGCGGGAGAGTCAACGTTTCAGGCATAAGCCCCTCATCAGGAATGTGCCCAAAATGTCATCTCTCCTGCTCCTCAGATACTGCCTGACCTGCTGTGCTTTTCCAGCACCACACATTTTGACTCTGACTCTCCAGCATCTGCAGTCCACGCCCTCTTTCAGAGGGTGATTCAGAGTTAACCACATGCCTATGAGCCTGGAGTCACATGTAGGCCATATCAAGTAAGCGCAGTTGGTTTCCTTCTGTAACGGGAAGCCAGGCAGGTCTTTACACCACTTGAAGACGTATCATGATTACCACCACGGAGAGTTTAATTTCCAGATTTATTGATTTTACTTCTACCAATTGCTGTGGTGTGGTTTGAACTATACCCCCACCCCCCAGACCATTTGCCTGGGCTTCTGGATTATAGTCCACTTTGCTATGACATCATTGTTATAGACCAGGCCAGACCCCCTTAAAGCATTTCAAGAAGGTAGCCCAGACCCTAACTTTTCCAGTTGTTTTAAGCAGGTGTAGAGTGTAGCTATGCCTGGAGAGATGTAGCTGGTCCAACTACTCAGTTTTAAACAAAACAATTTATTTACACCTGAAGAAATGAAAATGGAACTTAGAATAATATAACTATCTGAAAACTCAATCAAGTCTATCCCAACTTACTGGTGCTGTGCCAAATACTTGCAACATTCTCATAAACACCCCCTTAGGCAAAAAAAGGTAAATTCAAACACAGGTTCTCACAGGAGAGATGTCAGAGAGAGAGAGAGAGAGAGAGAGAGGATCAGCGTGGAGCTGTTTCTATGGGTCCTGAAGCTTCTCTGGGTTTCCAGCTAAGAGTTGACCAGCAGTTTGCTGAAACCAAACCCCAAACCAAACCAAACCAAACCGTGAACTGGGAGAACTGGCCACTCCCTTTCCTTTGTACAAGTCATAGAGTCATTGAGACGTACAGCGCGGAAACAGACCCTTTGATCCAACTCGTCCATGCCAACCAGATATCCTCACCCAATCTAGTCCCATTTGCCGTCACTTGGCCCATATCCCTATAAACCCTTCCAATTCACATACCCATCCAAAAGCCTTTTATATGTTATAATTGTACCAGTCTCCACCACTTCCAATGGCAGCACACACCCTCTGCATGAAAATGTTGCCCCTTAGGTCCCTTTTAATTTTTTTCCCTCTCTCACCCTTAAATCTATTGTTTTAAAAAATACTTATAAGCTTTCTCAAGTAGATATTCCCAGACCTATCGGAACCTCTGTTTTTACGACTCCACTGAAGTAAAAACCAAGGACAGAATAACTTTGAGCAGCATCGTCACACCGTCACCTTTCCCTCGTGGTGTAGGACACATCCAACTCAATTTCCTGTCTCTGGTTTCTCCTTCCTGATTATGATCCATTTGTCCTGTCTAATTCCCAACAATCACCCTGGTGATTTGATTTGATTTGATACTGAAACCTATAAAGAATTCGAAGGGAGCAGATTTTAAGAGGTGCCTTCTCGGAGGAGGAAGAGATTGAGAGGTGGAGAGATTTAGGGAGTTTAGGGTTCAGGCAGCTGAAGGCAGGGCTGCCACTGAGAGATGACGATGCTGTAGCTCTGCAGGAGCACAGAGACTGTTAGAATAATGATGGTAAGGGCTGGCTACCGGGACTTTCCAGGAGTCTGTGATGAAGGATGGACCATGACCAAATCTCTGTAGAGGAGATTTTAGTAACAAAATCTGTACAAGAGTTTAGTACTTCAGTAACAAGATCTGGCTTATTACTTCTCGGTAACTATATAGGGGTTAGAGATTGTAATATGAGGAGATTGAGACTTGACTCGCTCCAATTAGATTAGATTCCCTACAGTGTGGAAACAGGCCCTTCAGCCCAACCAGTCCATACCAACCCTCCGAGGAGTAACCCATCCAGACCCATTTCCCTCTGACTAATGGACCTAATATTATGTGCAATTTAGCATGGTCGATTCACCTGGCCTGCACACCTTTGTGACTGTGGGAGGAAACCGGAGCACCCAGAGGAAACCCACGCAGACATGGGGAGAATGTGCAAACTCCACACAGACAGTCACCTGAGAGTGGAATCAAACCTGGGGCCCTGGTGCTGTGAGGCAGCAGTGCTAACCACTGGGCCATCATGCCACCTAATTAAAGTGCTCCAAATTGCACAATGTTCCATGCAGAGGGCTGTGTTCTTGAGTAGAGTGGACAGGGCTTCAATTTAGCTCTTAGATTAATCCTTTCATATCTATCACTTTGTACAATAGAGAGCTATGAGGATTATGAGGCCAACAAAGATTATAGAGACAGGAGCACACTCAGGGAGGGATTTGATAAGAAGGACAAGTGTTTTTTTTATAAACATCCTATTCTTCTAGTAAGGTGTCCACTCAGCCTGCCAATCAAACAGAAATCTACAGCACTGACCTTCTGATCAATTGTGGCTAATGCAGGTTGAACAGTGTAGTTACTGAATGACCATTATTGATGCAAACCATACTCACACATTGTCTGCATGGCTGACTTAACCTGACCTTCCTCCATCCAGCCCAGCGGTGACCCAGCACTGTATGTTGCAAAGCTGATAGAGGAAGTGGCTTACAAGGAGAGGTTCAGTAGATTAGGCTCAGACTCACTGGAGTTAGACAGAATGGGGGACGACCTTACTGAAACAGACAAGACTGTTTAGGGGGGCTTGACAGGGTAGATACTGTGAGGCTGCTTCCCTTTTGGAATGTCTTGGGCCTGAGGGTGTCATCTCAGAATAAAGGGCCACATATTTGAGACAGAGACGAGGAGGAATCTATTCTCTTACAGAGTAGTGAATCTGTGGAATTCTTTACTGCAGAGGGTTTTTGAGGCTGGGATGTTAAAGGTGTTCAAGGCTGAGAGTTTTAATCAGTGGGGAATCAGGGGGATTATAGGGGAAAAGGCAGGAAGGTGAGCTGAGGATTAGTAGATCAGCTGAGATCTCACTGAAGGGCAGAGCAGACTCAGTGGGCTGAATGGCCTAATTTAACCCCTACGTCTTACAGTCTTATGACTCTCTTTGAACATCTCAAAATGTAAACTCCATGTCTTGCTTTTAGTGATTGAAGATCCCAAACTATCAAGATCCCTGGTCACAACAATAGCCATAATTTTTATCCTACACAATAAAAGAGCGAAAGATGCTTCACTATCAAAAAACGGATGGAATTTAATATCCCCCACACAAGATGGATGTTGTGGTTTGATTTAACTGGGCTAGGGTTGTTGCTGGTGTTGACCAGGGCAATGATCAGGAGTTGCCTTCCACCAGAATGCTTGTCCAGAACCTCAGTCTGCTCTCAAATGCCCTCTCAATGGTCTCATCTTAGTAGGCAAAAGTGAGGACTGCAGATGCTGTAAACCAGAGGCGACATTAGAGTGGTGCTGGAAAAGCACAGCAGGTCAGGCAGCAGCCGAGGAGCAGGAAAATCGACGTTTCGGGCAAAAGCCCATCATCAGGAAGAGAAACAGGGAGCCTCCAGGGTGGAGAGATAAATGGGGGGGGCTGCTGGGGAGAAGGTAGCAAAGAGTACAATAGGTGAATGGGGGTGGGGATGGAGGTGATAGGTCAGAGAGGAGGGTGGAGTGGATACGTGGGAAGGGAGATTGGCAGGTAGGACAGGTCATTGGGGCAGTGCTGAGCTGGAAGGTTGGAACTGGGGTAAGGTGGGGGGAGGGGAAACAGGGAAACTGTTGAAGTCCACATTGATGTCCTGGGGTTGAAGTGTTCCGAGGCGGAAGATGAGGCGTTCTTCTTCCAGGTGTCGGGTGGTGAGGGAGCGGTGGTGAAGGAGGCCCAGGACCTCCATGTCCTCGGCAGAGTGGGAGGGGGAGTTGAAATGTTGGGCCACGGGGCGGTGTAGTTGATTGGTGCAGGTGTCCCGGAGATGTTCCCTAAAGCGCTCTGCTAGGAGGCACCCAGTCTGACAATGTAGAGGAGACCGCATCGGGAGCAACGGATACAATAAATGATATTGGTGGATGTGCAGGTAAAACTTTGATGGATGTGGAAGGCTCC
>NC_057744.1:3695727-3699218 GCF_004010195.1 Chiloscyllium plagiosum | reverse complement strand
GTCATCAATGTAGTGGAGGAAGAGGTGGGGAGTGGTGCCTGTGTAATTACGGAAGATCAACTGCTCTACGTATCCAACAAAGAGACAGGCATAGCTGGGGCTCATACGTGTGCCCATGGCTACCCCTTTGGTCTGGAGGAAGTGGGAGGATTCAAAGGAGAGATTGTTAAGGGTGAGGACCAGTTCGGCCAAACGAATGAGAGTGTCGGTGGAGGGGTACTGTTGGGAACGTCTGGAGAGGAAAAAACGGAGGGCTTGGAGACCATGGTCATGGCGGATGGAGGTGTAGAGGGATTGGATATCCATGGTGAAGAGGAGGCATTGGGGGCCGTGGAAACGGAAGTCTTGGAGGAGGTGGAGGGCGTGGGTGGTGTCTTGAATGTATGTGGGGAGTTCCTGGACTGGGGGGAATAGGACAGTATTGAGGTAGATGGAGATGAGTTCGGTGGGGCAGGAGCAGGCTGAGATGATGGGTCGGCCAGGGTGGTCAGGGCTGTGGATCTTGGGAAGGAGGTAGAACCGGGCAGTGCAGGGTTCCCGGACTATGAGATTGGATCTCGAAGTGCAGGATAGTGTTGCTACCTCTAGGAGACACAGATTCAGGTCCAACCTGTGACAGAGTTGTGTAATAAAATCTCTGAACAGGTTGATGAGAAAATATCGAGCAAAGTTTGTGATGAATTTCCAACGAGGGAAGACTGAAAAGC
Organism: Chiloscyllium plagiosum; assembly: GCF_004010195.1. Classification (NCBI taxonomy): domain Eukaryota; kingdom Metazoa; phylum Chordata; class Chondrichthyes; order Orectolobiformes; family Hemiscylliidae; genus Chiloscyllium; species Chiloscyllium plagiosum. Next base: position 3,698,511 of record NC_057744.1, on the reverse strand, counting down.
AAACAAAATGGGTTGTCAGGTTTGGGGAGATATCAGAGAGGGACTGGACTCTCCATGGGCTCCTATCAACGCTTGGGTGAAAAGCAGTTGAGATGCTGGCTCTATGGGGTTACAGTGTAGACCATGTTTGTAACAGTGGGAGTTCTAGATCAGGTTTCTAACAGAGGGGTGCTGTTTCAGGACAGCATTGGAGAAATGTGAGGTGAGATAAAAAACCTTTTTACTCAGTGAGTGGTTTGGGCTGGTCGAGTGGTGGAGGCAGGGTCAATCCATGTGTCCAAGTGGGCATAAAACTGCATTTAAATACAAACAGTGCATAGGTTTGTGGGGAAAAGGCAAAGAAAAATGCACAGGGTCACATACAATGGGCCAAATGGCCTCCTCCTGCACTGTAAGAATTCTGACATTGAGTGAAGTGGCAATTTCAGCAAACCATGGAATGGACTGGAATAATTGTTCAGAACGCTGCCCAGGATTAAGCACATGTTAAGACTGTTAGGGTCATGCAGGTTAAAGAAATCAATTCTCAATAAATGGAGTAAATCAACCCCTTCAATGATGAAAAGAAAACTGAATGTGAATACTTAATTAGCAATGGAGGATTGATGGAAGATATTGGTTAAGCTCAATTGGTGATGAAATGCTTGTGCCTGGAGATTGTTAGAATGTAGGAGATGTCCCAGAGAGTAACAAAGGCCTCGGACTGTGAGAGATTCGCTATATTCACAAAAGCACCAAGTCACGAGTTAGGAGACAGCGGTGAGTTTCTCCGGAGATTTAATAAAGTTGGTGAAAGTCCATCTAACTGACGTCAACAATCGTGATCACTCGGATCCAGAATCTGGAGAAATTGGAGATAAAGGAGTGCGGGAATAGGTTGTAAGAACTATTTGCTCACCTTGAGGGCAAACACCAACACAGGTTGGATGGAACATATGTCTGTTTCTGTCCAGTTTCCATGCATCAATGTATTAAAAGAGAGGAAACCAGAGTACACCCACACAGACATGAGGAGAATGTGCAAACTCCACACAGTCAGTCGCCCGAGGCAGGAATTGAACCTGGGTCCCTGGTGCTGTGAGGTAGCCTTACTAGTCACCAGGCCACCCTCAGATTCCTGAGTTGTACATTGCAAGTAAAGGCAGTCTCTCTGAGAGGAAATAGTTTAATGTAAGGAGTGACGGTGTTGAGCAAAGGAACAAAATGCTCTTGTTCTATTATCTTGAAGCTGCTCTTGCCTTTGGACAACTTTATTCGACGGAAACTTCACACGGCAGTCAACACACAACCATTTCAAATTCACAGCAAAGAAACCAGTGATTCCATCCAGCTGGTGCTTATGGCCCACGTGAACGTCCTCCCACTCCCCTGCACCTCAGGCTATCAGCAGATCCTTCTTTTTCCTTTCACTCTGTGTGTGTTTATTCAGCTTCCTTGTCACTGTGGCTATCTATAGAACGGCTACGTAAAGGCCCAGACTCTGTAAGGACAGCAGCTTTCCTTCTATAAAGGATATTAGTGTACTGGTTGTGTTTTTACTGACAATCGAACAATTTAGTTGGTGTCTTTACTGGTGCCAAGATTTTATTTGGAGTCTTTGTCTCTCAAACTGCCATTTGAACTCATGTGATCTGGCTGATTACACGAGGCTGCTTATTAGTTTAGTAAGCCACCTACTGCACTGAACTGCCGACATGCAAACCTTCCAATCACTAGGCACATTGCATCAATAGACTTACACAGAATGGACAGACACAGGATCAGGCCATTTGGCCCAACTGGTCTATACTGGTGCCTATGGTACATACAGTTGGAATGGCTGCGCAGTGGTTATGTTACAGGACTCCCAATGCACGCGCCTGGACAAGTGAAACATGGATATAAGTTCAAAAATCCTCAAGTAATTGGGCATTTAATTCAACTGGAGAATATAAAGAGACTCAATAGAGTGGTAACCGTGAAACTAATGGATTGTCATTAAGACACACTGAGTTCATGGATGATCTATACAGGAGGCAATCTGCCATCTCTCCCGGGTCGGTCTGATAGACGGCTCCTCACCCACAGCACATTGCTGGACTCTGAAACAGCCGAGCAAGTCACATTCAGGTGGTCCGGAATGCACCTTGTCAAAGGGAATAAGCAATAAGCGCTAACTTTGCCACTTATGACCAGATCCCATTTATGAATTTTTGAGAAAAGCATACCGCATCTCAACCAGTCAGGTGCACACACTATTTCATTCAATAAAGTCAGAAGTCATACGACACCAGATTATTGTCCAACAGGTTTATTTGAAATCACAATCTTACAAAGCGACGCTCCGAAAGCTTTTCATTGCAAATAAGCCTCACACAGTCACACAGATGAACAGCACGGAAACTGACCCTTCGGTCCAACTCATCTATGCTGACCAGATATCCCAACCCAATCTAGTCCCATTTGCCAACATTTGGCCCATATCCCTCTAAAACCTTCCTATTCATATATCCATCCAGATGCCTTTTAAATGCTGTCATTATACCTGTTGGACTGTAAGCTGGTGTCGTGGGAATTTTGACTTTGTTCGTCCCAGTCCAACACCAGCACCTCCATAACATTCTACTGAATAAAGACACAGCTGAAAATGTGTTGCTGGAAAAGCGCAGCTCATTATACCTGTTGGACTGTAAGCTGGTGTCGTGGGAATTTTGACTTTGTTCGTCCCAGTCCAACACCAGCACCTCCATAACATTCTACTGAATAAAGACACAGCTGAAAATGTGTTGCTGGAAAAGCGCAGCA
>NC_057744.1:3670403-3692326 GCF_004010195.1 Chiloscyllium plagiosum | reverse complement strand
ATCTTAGCCTGCTTGGCACACTCTCCTCATTCCTGAAGAAGGGCTCATGCCCGAAATGTCGATTCTCCTGCTCCTTGGATGCTGCCTGACCTGCTGCGCTTTTCCAGCAACACATTTTCAGCTGATCTCCAGCATCTGCAGACCTCACTTTCTCCTTGAATAAAGACACAGCCTTATGCTCCAGATGCTTCCATCTGTGAACCCATCCAGGGTGTGTCAGGGTAATACAGCATGAGGTTAAGCAGAGGAACACCATACCTGGAGAATGGCAGTAGGAGACGGGAGTGTTCCGGTTCCCGGACATCATGCTCTTCATCCTGGACGCCTCGGCTGGGTGGTTAAAACGGAAGAATGTTGACTGACCAAAGCATAGCATGCACCCTGAAAAACAGAAGGAGAGGGACAGCAAAGTCAGCGCCAGATAAAAACCCGAGAGAGCTGCGGATGCTGTAAATCAGAGACAGGAATAGAAATGGCTGGAAAAGTTCAGCGTGTCTGGCAGCATCTCTGGAGAGAAATCAAAGTTTACACTTGGCATTCTGAGTCAGAGTGACCTGACCCGAAATGCTAACTGTGATTTCTCTTCACTGATGCTGCCAGACTTGCTGAGCTTTTCAAGCGATTTCCATTAAAGTCAATCCCAGGCTATGCTCTGCAGATGGAGTGCGTTAAATGAGCCGTACATCTCAAACTTCCAATCAATCAAACCCAAGGGACAGTGCTTTTAATTTGGCTACAGAACAAACCGGTTAATTGTTTAATATAACATGATTCCATCTGTGCTTGTTGCAGACTATGGGAGGGATGGAGGTAGTTATTGAAGAAGGTCAAAGGGACGAACATAGAAATATAGAAAATAGGAGCTGGATTGGGCCATTCAGCCCATCGAGCCTGCTCCATATTCAACATGATCATGTCTGATCATCCAACTCAGTACCTTGTTGCTGCTCTCTACACTTTAATCCATTTAGGCCTTAGAACGATCTCTAATTCCTACACATTTAATGTTTTGTCCTCAGCTGTTTTCTGTGGCAGAGAATTCCACAGTCTCTGGGTGAAGACATTTCTCCTCATCTCAATCCAAAATGGTTTACCCCATATTCTTAATGTGGAGGAGCTAGTGTGGACTGGGCTGGACAAAATTAAAAGTCACGCCACAACCAGGTTATAGTCCAAAAGGTTTATCTGTAAACACTAGCTTTCAGAGCGCTGTTCCTTTGTCAGGTAGCTACCTGATGAAAGAGCAGCGCTCTGAAAGCTAATGCTTCCTAATAAACCTGTTGGACTATAACCTGGTGTTGCGTGATTTTTTAACTTTGCCCATATTCTTAGACTGACCCTCGGTTCTTGACTCCCCTGGTCATCAGGAACACCCTTCATGCATTTACCCTGTCTAGCCCTGTTTGAAATTTTGCAGATTTATATTAGAACCCCTTCAACAGTCTGTGTTTATTGGGGAATACAGGAGGCAAATTTCTTAACAAACTTCAGACTTTGTCACATCTTCAAATCAGACTGAATAATTTGCATTCCGGGTGAGTGACGTTTCACAGATCTGACGATGGTCAACAGGGAATCTGTTGCAGAAAGTCACTGGATGATCATTCAAAGTCACTCCTCCCCCACCCCAGGAGAAAACCATACGTTACTGACAGGCATAGAAACTCACACGGTTCATCATGTGGTGTAAGTGACTGGGCCTCAAATTTCTTGCCCTATTTAGCGCTGCAGTGTGTGTTCATAATATTGCCAAGCAGGAGCGAAAGCTCAAAATATTTTTTTTATTTTATAAAAGGACTGTCAAATAAAGAGTAAAAGTGCTCCAACATTTTCCTACAGCACTTAACATCTCATACAAATGAATGACATAGTCCACTAAACACTTTGTGGGAGCACTACATTCATTTTCTAAAAAGCTTGAAGTGTGAGTCACAGCTCTATATCATTCTGACGCACGCACTCCCGTCGCTTTATTAGCATTGAGCACTCAGTCCTTCAGACTTGACAACCATTCAGGGTCATCTGTCTGTGCACACAGCACGTTAAAACATCTTCACAACTGTAGTTAGTCCCTGGGCCAGTGCACAGATTACAAACAAATAGATTTGTTCAGTAGAAAACCATCAATAATTTGGAAATAAAAGGTTGGCACCACAGAAAGGGACCATCGAACTATGTGGAAACTAATATTTCTCAGGGACAAGCACCTTTTAATGTTCCTCTACGTTTTTCTATTCATTCCCAAAGTAGGCAGTTGAAGATTATCAGATCGACCATGATCTGAATGACAGGGCACATTTCTGGGCTGAATGGCTTTCCTCTCCTATGTTTTATGATTTTATAGTATCGATGCTCTTGAGAAAGTGGTGGTCAGCTGTCTTCCTAAACTGCTACAGTCCTTGGAGTGTAGGGATACCCACAGTTCTGACAGGGAGGGTGTACAAAGATATTGGACATGCTACACAGAAGGAAGGTGAAGTGATTACATTCCCAATTTGCTTGAATATTAACACTTCTTGAAAGTGATCCACTGGAAACCCACCACTACTGCCTTGTCAAGGTGACCGCAACTACACCCTGGATTACTTACCAGCAAAGTTCATGAGTAAGGACTGGCCAATCTCATCACAACTGGTGGAGGTAACAGGAAGTCTATTGCTGCATGTCATATAGCCAACCGACATGAACTGTGACAACGTTAACTGTCAGCCTCTGACAGGAAGGATGGGACCGCAGAAAGAGCACAGCATCCTCCCATAGCCTGATCTTGATCAAATCACAGAGACAGTCAGACTGTGTACTGTCCAGTCCCTCTACAGACACAGAGACAGTCAGACTGTGTACTGTCCAGTGCTTCTACAGACACAGAGACAGTCAGACTGTGTACTGTCCAGTGCCTCTACAGACACAGAGACAGTCAGACTATGTACTGTCCTGTCCCTCTACAGACACAGAGACAGTCAGACTGTGTACTGTCTAGTCCCTCTACAGACACAGAGACAGTCAGACTGTGTACTGTCTAGTCCTTCTACAGACACAGAGACAGTCAGACTGTGTACTGTCCAGTCCTTCTACAGACACAGAGACAGTCAGACTGTGTACTGTCCAGTCCCTGTCTAATCTGAATATTTTATGCGAGGGCAGATAAAGAATTAAATAAACGGTAAGTTGGATCTGGTCAAACTGAAAGTTTCAGGGATATACTAACATAAAGTAATTCCTCATTATTTACATCCGTGCTGTCCATCTGGTCGAACCCTGTGTTTATGTTTCACATGTGCATCCTCCATCCTATTCCACTTCACCCTATCCACCAGTCCTTCCATGGTTTTATCCCTCTTGTATTTATTAACACCCATTTAAACACATCGATGCTATTACCTCAACTATTGCCTGTGTGAGCAAGTTCCATAAACTCTATGGAGCGGTTTCTCCTGAATTCCTGTTTGTGAGGCGAGGTTACACTCGGAGGTCACAGCCAGCAAATACTTTCCTTCTTATCCAATCCCTCTGTATAAATAACACAGTCTGAGGGATCCAGTCATTTCACGGCTGTAAGTGGAATCTTGCTGTGCACAAATGGTTAGCAGCTTTAAACGTGTCCTGACACCTCGAGGTAGGCCTTGCCCATGAAGTTATCTGCACTTTTTAAAGGGGCAAGGAGATTAAGTCAATTTTTCTGCTGCTTTTCTAATGAAAGGCTTGTTTGTGAACACTGCAGGAATGGTCTTTCAATCAGACAAGGCTTATTTTGTGACTGTTGTGGCCTAGTTCAGAGTTGAGGTGATGCAGGGTAATGGTGATGGTGGGGGTGGTGGTCGGGATGGGGAGAGATAATAGGGAGAGAGCTGAAGATCAAAGTTTGGAATCATCTGTGTCTAGGTTTGACTTCCTCAAAGATCCAGTTAACCTCAGATTAATCAAAGTTGAGCTCCTGTGCACTAACCAGAAACATGCTTTCAGCTGATGTGAACGGTCCAGTTGCTTTTGATAATTCTGCAACAGCGCCTTGCTTGGCAGGCTGTTAGATTAATGCAGGAATCCTTCAGAGAATCTGCACACTTGACCTCATTCTCATCTCCATTTCATCACATCATCCAGACACGTCTCACTGGGACAGACCAAAAAAAAACTCGCTACAGACAGGAAGAGCATGTATTTATCTGGTTCCTGTTACAACTTTCAGGGTGTTTTATTTGAAGGGTGTTACAATACCTTGAGATCATGAAAGTTGCTATAACAATGCAAGATTTTTCTTTATTTCTTTCCGTTGGGAATTGTTGTAACCTAAATTCTTGTCTTTCACTGGCTTCTGGGCTCCTTACGTTTCCTCTTCATCTTCAAGGCATGAATCAAATTATTTATAAGCAGCTATAATACCTTATAAACAGTTTGCCGCACTTCAAAGATGTTAATCTGGATCACGGTCAATAGGAAACGTTCAAGAATAGCTCGAGGTGTTTAAAAAGCGTGCTCCTGTTGCTTGACAACCATAGGCTAAAGAAATGCCACAAGTCATCATCACAAATTATATTTACCAGTGGTCTTCTAGTTCTTCACCCTACATAAACTTTAGCTCATTAAAATCTCTACTGCTCATACCCTATCCTGCTTGCAGGATCTCTGACCAACACTAAATTCCAACAACAAAATTCCTAAAATTTTTCATTCCTGAGCTGAAATACCTCCACAGCCTCGCCCTCTCTCCGTCTCACAATCTCCCAAACTCTCTGTTCCTCTGCTCTCCAATAAGCATTCTTCACTCTCTTCATCCCATCATCAGTTCACCCAACTCCTCACACAAAAGGTCACATCATGATAATATTCCTAGACGTCTGACGGGGCCACCACTTATTGCTTACAGCTGCTGAAACCTTCATCCTTACCTTTGTGATCTCCGGACTCGACTACTCCAATATACACCTGGCTAGCCGTTCACCTTGCACCCGGCTTCAGCTTATCCAAAACTCTTCTATCCATAACCGAGCCCACAACAAGTCATGGTCTCCTATCACCTCTCTGCTCACTGTTAACGCCCAGCCCAGCAACAAACTTTGGGGCAGCATGGTGGCTGTGGGTTAGCACTGCTGCCTCACAGCGCCAGGGACCCAGATTCAATTCCAGCCTCGGGCGACTGTCTGTGTGGAGTTTGCACTTTCTCCCCGTGTCTGCGTGGGTTTCCTCCGGGTGCTCCCGTTTCCTCTCACAATCCAAAGATGTGCAGGTTATGTGAATTGGCCATGCTAAATTGCCCGTAGTGTTCAGGGGTGTATGTGTAAGTTAGGAGGAAAACGTAAAGTAATAGGGGAATGAGTTTGGGTGGGATACACTTCAGAGGGTTGGTGTGGACTTGCTGGGCTGAAGGGCCTGTTTCCACTCTGTAGGAAACTTCATTCTAATTCTCCATGTTCTCACAACCTTCCCTTCTCTGCAATCTCCTGCAGTACTACAAATCTCTGTGCTGTGTTTTTGGCCTTGTATCCAAATTTCACCACTCCTCCTCCTCCTCCTTGTGATCATGCCTTCAGCTACTCAGGGATGAAGGAAATCTGATTACTGCTTCAAGGAGCTTGGGTCACAAAAGGACTGAACAAGGCATTTATTTATTCCCTACAAGCTATAGAAAGATGTAGGGGAGGGCAGACAGTCACTTGAGCTTTCCTCCTTCAATCTCTGTTCTGATATGACATAATTGTGACCATGCTACTGAGCATGTCTGTAAGGAACTATGGTTAAACCATAGATATAAATAGCCCTTTACTTTATAGGTGCCTGGATCTCAGTTCGAGAATTTCCTCCCTAAACCTCTCCATCTCAAATCTCTTCCATTATGATACTACCATTTTATCTCAGAATTTGATCACTTTATCTGAATACACCTTCTTCTGTAGCTTTGAGTCAAATCGAGCACGTTCCTTGGAAGCTTCCAAAAATACTCTTGTGATAATGACTCGACAATCCATCTATAGTAACATTTGTTGAACAAGGGTACTTAAGAAAATGCTTCTTTGAAACAGAATGGTTGAATTTTCTCCACTGAGCGGGGGCCTGGCCTATCTGAAAGATGACATCCCCTGAAGTGCAGCCCTCCCTCAGCACTGTCCTGGGGGCCTTGATCACATTCTCCAGTCTCTGAATTGACACTTGAAACTACCACCTCTGATTCAGCAGTAAACGTGCTACCCACAAGACTGATGTGAGAGTCATACCTGGTACAAATTGAGAACTGGGTTCCCTGTATTATAACACCAGAGACATTTCACAGGCCATTTGTCAGCTATAAATACCTTGGGTTGGCCTGAACTAGTGAAAAGTACAAAAAATATAAGGTGCTACATTTTCTTTTAAATACCATCTCATTTTCAGTCTGGAAAATGAGGGTTATTCTTTTAAAACTATTTCAGAATGTCAAGAATTAAACATTATAGATCTACAAGAAGACAATGTATTTGACTCATGAACCACTCCCCCCTCCTCCACCCTCCCTCCCCCAACCAAGGAACTTGGCTCCCTCACTGAAATGTAAAATCCCACACTGAAAACCAAACCCTATTGCTGTTTCCATCAGCATCAGAGCATCATTTTGAGGTGGAGTGTGTTACCAAGGAGACTGGTTGAGATACTTCGGAAAATGGAGACATTTAAAAATACCAGGAGTACCCCATTCGGCCCTTTGACACCACTCAAACTGATCGTCCAGCTCAGTCACCTGTTCCTGCTTTCTCCCACACATCCTTTGATCCCTTTATATGTCTAGCTCCTTCTGGAAAACATTCAATGTTTTGTTTTGCTGCCTCACAGCGCCAGAGACCCGGGTTCAATTCCCGACTCAGGCGACTGACTGTGTGGAGTTTGCACATTCTCCCCGTGTCTGCGTGGGTTTCCTCCGGGTGCTTGGGTTTCCTCCCACAGTCCAAAGATGTGCAGGTCAGGTGAATTGGCCATACTAAATTGCCCGTAGTGTTAGGTAAGGGGTAAATGTAGGGGTATGGGTGGGTTGCGCTTCGGCGGGTCGGTGTGGACTTGTTGGGCCGAAGGGCCTGTTTCCACACTGTAATGTAATCTAATTTAATCATTTTCTGTGGCAGAGAATTCCACAGGCTCCCCACTCTCTGGGGGAAGACATTTCTCCTCATCCCAGTCCTAAATGTATCCTTAAATTGTGACCCCTGGTCCTGCACAATTTTGTTCAATGACCTCTATAATGTTTCTTCCTTTGTATCAGTTTTATTCCGGGAGACAGCCATATAATCCTAGCAATCCAACATGATGGGAATCAGGTACAAAGATACCTCAGTGGGGATGGCAGGGGCTGATGGGCAGACAGCAGACTCTGGAGGACAAGCACGAGCTACAGGGAGGAGACACACAAGTTGATATTGGAGAAGAATGCGGTCATCTTATACGAAGAGCTTTCTTCATTAATTACTGAAGGAGATGTATTCGACCATGCCCACTGAACCCGGAGGACTTGACGATAACTGAGTGATGACGTTGACTAAACAATATGGGAGGCTGATAAAGTAACTCACCAAGGCTTCTTTATCAGCACCTTTAGAACCCGTGGGACCTTTACCATCTCGGAGGACGAGGGCAGCAGATACATGAAAATACCGCCACCTACAAGTTCCCCCCCCAAACCACTCGCCAGCCTGAATTGGAAATATACTGTGTTCCTGCAGTGTCGCTGAGTCAAAAATCCTGGAATTCCCTCCCTGAGGAGATGGTGGGCGTTCCCACACCCCCAACAGCTGCAGCTGCTCATGAAAGCAGTTCATCGCCAGGAGATTAACAAAGAGCAGTAAATGCCGGCCCAGCTAATAACACGCACATTGTATGAACAAATAAATAAATAAATATAAAACAGAGAGCATCCAAATTCTGCTGTATTTAGTGACTCACAGCAAGTTCCATTTCAACTGTCACCTTGGCAGTGCTCACTAGACAGCACAGTGGCTCAGTGTTTAATACAACTGCCTCACAGTGCCAGGGACCTAGGTCCAATTCAACCCTTGGGTGACTGTCTAGTGAAGTTTGCACATTGTCCCTGCATCTGCATGGGTTTCCTCCAGGTACTCTGGTTCACTCTTGCAGTCCAAAAATGTGCAGGTTCAGTAAAGGGCCCCTTCTCACACTGTAAGGATCCTATGATCACTGACCTATGTTGGCTCCTGGTCTAACAGGCCTCAATTTTAAAATTCCTCCATGGCCTTGCTTCCTCTAATCGTACAACTTGGGGGATATATCGGTGCTCCTCTAATGCCAGCCTTTTGTCCATCTCCCTCAACACACAACACTGGCAGCCATGCTTTCAGGTGCCAAGGCACTAGCTCAGGATTGTTTCCTTCAATCTCCGTGCCCCCATTACAATCTGAACACGAACCTCTTTTATCAAGATTTGTCATCAGTGACGATGGTCCCTTTCCCAATGAATCAGGACACACCCCAAACATAACAGGAAGCTGCTGGTGCTCATGTCGAATGCATCTCAGGACTAGGGTCTCTTGTGGTGCAGTGGTAGTGAATCGACCTCTGGACCAGGTGTGTAATAACATAACTCCATAGGTGTGTAATGACATAACTTTGAACAGGCTGATTAGAAATATCTAAACCGTGGGACAAGCTCACCCCCATTTCAGGGAAGTGATTAGGAAAAGGAAGCAGACTGGAGTTTGCATTGATCTGTGAAATGCAAATAAACAGTTTGGGGAAGACAGCTGGTTTCCTCCTTCAGTAACCAGATGACTAGCAATTTGACAACTTGTCATAATACTTTGTAATGTGGTTTGGTGTCCAATTTCATACGGATGGAGCACCTCAAAGGTGCTATCTAAATACATGTTGCTGTTGATAAACACAGCTTCCAGGGAACACCAACACCAACACCCACCAACAACAAACTAGTTTTAGGTTCTACAGAAATTCAAAACTGAATAATAAAGACATAATTTAAGGTTTGAAAGAATATTATAAACCCAACTTCTGATCATTTACAAGTTACAACTTACTCTCCAATGTCAACAGGTGTGAAGCTTGAAAAGCACATCTGGGGGATGCTGTCTGACCTGCTGAGCTTTTCCAGCTCCACATCCACTGACTCTGGCTTCCAGCATCTGCAGACCTCCCTGTTTCCCATTTCCTCTCCAATGTAGCGTGGATCTGACTAGCTGTCTCATTGCTGCATCGTACAGCACCTACTTAGATTCACTGGCTTTGCCCGAATGCTTGTGTAAAATGATATTAATCAACATTGGTTCTCACTGAACCACAGAAAGCACTGAAACGCTTGGGATTCAGTGACAGGTTCCATCATACTGTCAGAGTTACTGCCATTAATCTCGGAACTTTCACCCTCTGAGTCCATAGCGGGATAAGAGAGAGATCCCCAAACAGATCGTATATCTGCTGCATGTCAATAGATTTCTAGATTTACTGCTGGCTGAATTGGTAACACATTATTTGTTCTGACATTATTCATTCTGAATGATAATGCTGATAACTCCTTTCAGCCCCTCCAACGTGTCAATATTTACAAGGGAGCCCCTGGAATGCCAGTGAGACAAGGACAAGAACATCAAAGATGGTCCCGGAAGTTGGATGTACATTGTCTACTTAAGACCCTGGGTATAAATTGGCCTCGCAACAACACAAACAACGAAGGGTTGGACAGGACTGATCAGAGATGGATACAGGATACTGCGACAGAGAGACAATGGAGACTGGTGGGTGACTCACTTCAGCTCCTGGACATCTCCCAGTAACTCAAGCACTGAGCAGGTACAAAACAGAAATCAATAGGTTTCTGGTGACTAAAGACATTAAGGGATATTGAGATAGTGCAGGAAAGTGTCACTGAGGAGATAATTATCTATCTCAATGACCTGAATGACCATGTCCTGTTGCTATGTTCTACCACAACTCTCTGGGGTAGAAAATTCCCAAGATTCCCCACCTACTAAGTGAAGATATGGTGACTCAGTGGATAGCACTGCTGCCTCACAGTAATGGGGACCAGAGTTTGATCCCAGTCTCGGGTGACTGTGTGGAGTTTCGACATTCTCCCCGTGCCCATATGATTTCTGCCAGGTGCTCTGGTGTCTTCCCACAATCCAAGGATGTGCAGATTAGGCTGGATTGGCCATGGGAAATTACCCACAGTATCCAGGGATGTGCAGAACGATTAATGTAAGAACAAACAATGCTTACCAACTCAGCCAGCAGTAAATCTAGATATATGCAGCGATATATGATCTGCTTGGGGATCTCTCTCTGATCCCGTTATGGACTCTAGGGTGACAGTCCCAGGATTAATGGCAGTGTCTCTGACAGTGTGATTGAACCTGTCACTGAATTTCTAGTGTTTCTGTGGTTCAGTGAGAACCCATGATGATTAATAGATTAGCCATGGGAAATACAGAATTACAGGGAGAGTGTAGGGGTCTGGGTGGGGTGCTCTGTGATGGGTAAAATGGCCTCTTTCTGCATCATAAAGATTCTTCCATATAACATTCTATTCTATATAAGAAACAATGTGGCCTGCAGTGAAAGATATTGTGATGGATCAGGCCTGGGGGTGGAGTCTTGTTGCCTATTATCCAGTAGTGGACCAGAGGAACAGACTCTCACACTAATTCGATGAGGCCCCAATTCCCTGGGATGGGAGAGTGTGGGTTTGGAGTCACTATGGGTCTGTTAACATTTATATGGGTGTCTCCAGGTGGGACCATTGGAACACACCCTGAGTAATGAAGTATTCCAGTTCATGTCTGCTGTGTGAGGTAAGATTGGCTGAGGCATAACAGGCAATATTAGTTGAATGGCCTGTACAGTGAGTTTATTTAAATGTATTAGCCCCTAAGGCATAGTATCTGTCAGGGAGTAGTTACACACCATAAAATAAAATCAACAAGCAAATCGATGTTGAGGAAAATCAATGTTTCAGTGTAGAAATCTCCAGACGAGGTTCTGTGATGTCTGTGAGTATATGAGGGCACGGAGAATGAGAAAAGTTAATTGGACCCTTTCAGACCTGTCCTACGGTTCAGATTAATACAAACCCTGTCACTCTCTCTTCCCCAGACACTGAGCCCAGTCACCCCTCAGGAATTCTGAACAGGAGGGAATCTCATCACAATAAGGCATAGATGATGCATCAGCGTTCCCCTGACTGTCCAGGACTCGGGTCGCAGTCTGAGGGGAACGAGTTAGGATGAGATGAACAAAGTTTGCTTCATGCTCAGGACGGTGAGTCTATGGAACTATCCATCTCAGGGAGCTGTAGATGTTCATTCACTGAATATGTTCAAGACTCTGACTTTTGTAGGGAACCATGAGATATGTGTGGATTGTGTAGCCAAGTGGGTTTGAGAAAGAAGATCAATGGTGGTTATGTTAAATAGTACAGTACGTTCAAGGAGCTGAAAGCCAGACTCCAGTTGCTGTTCTCTATTTCCTGTTGAGTTCAGAGTCTGCCCCTTTTCTTCTTTGAACATCTCAGCTCATTCTGCATTTAGCACATGGTGTTTAAATATTGTCCCATATATACTCTTCCTGATACATCTTTCTTTAGGAGCTTCTCAATGCAGCTTTGTCAGAAATGTTCAGGATTTACAGTACCCAGAAACTAAAGAATCTGGGTGATTTCTGGGGCTCCTTTTTCTTTCTGTTTCAAAAGAAAAATCACAGCATGCAATGATATACTTGTGTTATTGAAATGTAAAAGTGTAACTGTTATCTAAATCACAGTTCTGGATTCTGGCTGTTTGAAGATCTCCGCTGTGTTTATTTACACGGATATCTACGACACATAGTCATCTCCAGACACAGCCTGTGCTTAAACTGCCACAGTGCAGAGAGCCTGGGTTACGTGATAACATCGAGATACTTGACTCATTTGTATGTTGAGCTTCTGAAAGGGATATCACCATAAGGAGCAGAAGTAGGCCATTCAGCCCATCGAGTCTACTCCACCATGCATTGGCTGATCTGATTGTCCTCAATTGTATTTTCCTGCTTTTTCCTCATTACCCTTGACTCCCTTACTCACTAAAAATCTGTCTCAGTTATGAACACTTAACCCAGCCTTGGCAGTCCTCTGTGGTAAAGAATTCCTCTGAGAACTCAAAGAGATAAAGTCCGTCTTGAGTGATCCCTGACTTGGAGGGGATGCACTCTGGTCCTAGACGCTCCCACAAAGGGAAAGAAATCTCTTGACATCTTCCACATCAGGTCCACGTAGAGTCCTGGATGTTTCAATAAGGTCACCTCCTATTCCCCTCACAAGCCATCACTACAGTATGATAAGATAACCATTGCCGGTCTCAGCTGTAGCAACTCTCCACAGTCTCCAAGTGGTCTAACACTCAACCTCCTCCCTCCATCCCCCTACATCCTAGAAATGAGCCCCTGCACCTTGTCATTCAACGTGTTCTCATCTTTGAGTGGGAGGCTTTTTTTTAAATTACTGAGGAGCTCTTTCCCTGACCTGCTAAAGATAGCATCACTCACCCAATAGACAGCACCAAACCAAGGCAAGCCCCCTTTTCTGGTAAAACACAGCAGCAGAAAGAACAAGTTCAACAAAAACAAAGTGTACAAAGCGCAGAATTCCAGACAGAAACATTACCCTCTGTGATTAGCATTCCTGGGAGTTCCACTTCACAGACAATCTCTCACATTTAGATGGTGGCTTTGATCTGTGAAAACATCTGCAGGCACTCCATGGACGCGCATTAAATTGTGACACCAATCTACAACCAGTAGGTGCGAAGACTGGTCACCAGAAATTTGGTCAAAGAGATAGATTTTAAATCCTGATGAAGGGCTTTTGCTCGAAACGTTGATTTTCCTGCTCCTCGGATGCTGCCTGACCGGCTGTGCTTTTCCAGCATCACTCTAATCTTGACTCTGATCACCAGCATCTGGTGACCAGAAGTTTGATCAATTTTAAAGAGCACTTTAACCTCAAGGCTGAGCTTCAATTAAATTGAATTGGATTAAATTTATTATCACATATCCTCAACTCGGTACACGGTGAGAAGTTGAGACAATGAAACTTACAGTGCCACCTCAGTTACGAAGATACAGAGGCATTATTTTCTTAGTTACAAGGTCTTAGAAAATAGGGAACTAAAAAGTCCAGCATTTCAGAAATCAAAGCTGTTTCTGCTGGTGTTCCAAAAATTGAACGGAATCAAGATCCTTACGGTGGGTGTGGGAAGAATGTTTCCTCTTATCGGTGACTCGAGAACTAGGGGCTAACTGTTGTAATAGAAAGGGTCACTCTTTCAGAACTGAGATGATGTGAAATATACACTTCAATCATGTGACACCCCACTGTTCAAAACTCCAGTGAAGAGATACCCAGTTTTTCTCTGAAGACAACCCACTCATTCCAGCTATCATAAGACTATAAGACATAGGAGTGGGATTAAGGCCATTCAGCCCATCGAGTCCACTCCACCATTCAATCATGGCTAATGGGCATTTCAGTGCCACTTACCGCACTCTCCCCGTATCCCTTAATTCCTTGCGAGATTAAGAATTTATCAATCTCTGCCTTGAAGACATTTAACGCCCCGGCCTCCACTGCGCTCCGTGGCAATGAATTCCACAGGCTCAAGCTCCTTTGAACTGTCTCCAACACGGTTACACCCTTCCTTAAATAAGGAGACCAAAATTCAACTGGTTCCATTAGACAAGAAAGCTGTTGCCTTGACCATCACCATCAGTCACCAGACCACAGTGTTGACTGTGGGAACTTGATGCGCATGACACAGATTAGATTCCCTACAGTGTGGAAATAGGCCCCTCGGCCCAACAAGTCCACACCGACCCTCTGATGCACCTAACACTATGGACAATTTAGCAAGGCCGATTCACCTGACCTGCACATCTTTGGATTTGGGGAGGAAACCGGAGCACCCGGAAGAAACCCACGCAGACACGGGGAGAATGTGCAAACTCCACACAGACAGTTGCCCGAGGCTGGAATCAAACCTGGGACCCTGGCGTTGTGAGGCAGCAGTGCTAACCACTGAGCCACCATGCTCAGTGGTTAACATGGCTATCAATAGAACATAGAACATAGAACAATACAGCACAGAACAGGCCCTTCGGCCCACGATGTTGTGCCGAACATTTGTCCTAGCTTAAGCACCCATCCATGTACCTATCCAATTGCCGCTTAAAGGTCACCAATGATGCTGACTCTGCCACTCCCACAGGCAGCGCATTCCATGCCCCCACCACTCTCTGGGTAAAGAACCTACCCCTGACATCCCCCCTATACCTTCCACCCTTCACCTTAAATTTATGTCCCCTTGTAACACTCTGAAATGTTTCCTAATTTACAGTATTGCTTAAAATGTCTTAGATATTAAGTGCTCTGGAACACCCTCCTGCTGTGGAAGCACCATATAAATGCAATGTATTTCCTTTGACATTTAATGGCTCTTCGAAGTGGGATAGCAAACCATTATTCTGCATCAAACTGGAACAAAACCGGGGCGAAAGGCATTCAATATGCAGCTCCTTCTCCAGGGGGCACTGGGGATATTGCTTGACCAGTGACTCTCAACATGCCAAGTATGAATTATGACAAAAGCTTAAGACTTTATAAATGGAAAACAAAATTCTCATTCCGGTTTTCCACTGGGAAGGGATTAGAAGCCACTCCAGAGGAGTTAGGCTGGCACATTCCTAAGCTTTGCACCAGCTTCCTGTTTGGGTCTTGGACTGACTTTGACTTGAGTTCTGAACATTGTGCTGACCAGATGCTTAGTGTTTTGTTTGATATTCAGTAACAGACAAGTCCCAAAGGAAGGAAGCTTTCTGGGGCTAATTGATTCGCTTGATCATATCTTGAATTACACCATTTGATGCTTCGCCCCTCTCTTATCTCCATTCGTGTCGCATAAACGTTGATTTTTTTTTTGATGATCTGACAGAGGCTGACTGCTCCCTCTCTCACACTGCATGAGTGATCCTGAGCAACCATTCATCTCTGAAGTGCACCATGACTTGCCCTTAGCCACACAGGCAGGGGTAGATTTAAATATAGAACATTACAGTGCAGTACAGGCCCTTCAGCCCTCGATGTTGCGCCGACCTGTAAAACCAATCTGAAACCTATCTAACCCACACTATTCCATTCTTGTCCATATGCCTATCCAATGACCTTAACATTGGCAAATCGACTAATGTTTTGAACTGGTGTGTACACACACATTTTCCAGGAAAAAGAAACACTTGATCAATCGAACCAAACTCTGGAGTGGTCATTTATGAAGTGGGGAGAGCATTAGTAAGGGCTTTAGTGAGGCCACATCTGGAGTACTATGCACAGCATTGATCTTCTTATTTAAGGAAGGAGATAACTGTATTGGAAGCAGTTCAGAGACAAATAGCTGGAGTGGGTGGGTTATCTCATGAGTAATGGTCAGACAGATCAGGCTTGTATCTGCTGCAGTTTAGGGTGTAAGACGTGACTTGATTGAAACATATCAGATCCTGAGGGATCCTGAAAAGGGTGCATGTGCAGAGGATGTTTCCTGATAGAAGTATCTTGAGCTAGGGGTTACTGTTGAAAAGTATGGGCTCACCTACTTAAATTGTCTGCTTCTATAGCTCTCCATCTCTCTATTCTCCTTCCTTACGATGCTTCTTAATGTCGTTCTCTTTGACCAATGGCACCAGTTCCAATAACAGACCAGGAACCAAAGCTCTGCTCTTCCCTGCGCCATGGACTTCATTGAATCTCTGGGTTATGACCTTCTTTTCAAACGTGCTCATGTAGAGCTGGATCTGTTCTGGACACCCACCCATGGTCAAACCTGACAGTCCGCGGATACAGGGATGAATCCTGTACCCTCACTGTGCAGGGATCACTCACCAGACTCAATTTAGAAGGAGTGTGATTTGTACCATTTCATCACAAGCTCAC
The DNA here is from genome assembly GCF_004010195.1 of Chiloscyllium plagiosum. Taxonomy (NCBI): domain Eukaryota; kingdom Metazoa; phylum Chordata; class Chondrichthyes; order Orectolobiformes; family Hemiscylliidae; genus Chiloscyllium; species Chiloscyllium plagiosum. The sequence goes on along the minus strand of NC_057744.1, from coordinate 3,676,383 downwards.
CTCCCTTGAGAAACAGAAACCCTAATCAGATGGAATTTATGCACGGCTAATTCATTTCAACAGACTGCAGACCAACTAATTAACCTAGCAATAACCGGTCATCCCTTTTGAAGGTGTGTGTGTTTTCTTTTAAACAAGAAATTGTATTGAAAAGGTTTCAGCAGCAGTGTTGTGAAATGCCAGATGAGAGAACACATTTGTCATTTCAATCACTGTCTGGTCTGAAATAAACCAAAACAGAAAGTGCTAGAGAAACTCAGCAGTTCTGGCAGCATCTGAGGAGAGAGAAACCAAGTTAACATGTTGGGTCCAGCAACGCTTTATCAATGCCTGGTCTCCCTGTCAGTGAATTGCTGCCGTGCATCTAGTAGATGGTGCACCCTGTGTTAATGCGCTGCTTGAAACTTGACAGTGTCTGAGGAGGTAATGGTAGACCAAAGATCAGTTTTGATGTTAAACACCCACACTTGGGGAAAGCAGTTCTCATTTCTAAGCCCTCCTCTGACCCAGTTCACCCACACTTGCCAGCTCCCCATGCATTTGCAGGAGTTCCACAGAGAAGCCTTTGAACGATCAGCTTGTTTTCCACAGCCCAGCCCTGACCAGAAGAAACAAGACAAGTCCAGTCTGGCTAAACAGCCCATTCTCACCCATCAGCAAAGTCATGGAAGACCTCATCAACAATGAAGGTGTCTAAAATGCTCTGCAGCAACTGGCCAAGTCTCTTTTAACAGAACCTTCCAAACCCACCACCTCAATCATCAAGGAGGACCAGGGGAGTGGATGTTATGGAAACACCATCATCTGCAAGTTGCCCCATTCTGACTTGGGAACATATCACCATCGCTTTGCTTTTGCTGGGTTGGAATCCTGGAAGTCTCTCACACATTGGGATGTTCCTATAGCCTTGAAGTGACTCAAAAACACAGCTCAGTACCACCTCCTGCAGGGCAACGAGGGTATAAGGACCTGACTGAAACACCCACATCTGGTGACAGAATTTAAAAACCCCCTCCAGTCTGGATCTCAGGATGAGAAAAGGCTGAGCCTTTGTTGGAAATTAGGAGTTGGAATTTTTCTTCCTTTCACAGTGCAGTGGGTGGTGGGAAAAATTAGATTTAGCTCAAAACACAATCATCAGGCTAGACAGATGTCCACTCAGTCTGGTTCTTCATGCTACCATGTGGACTGTGGACAGGTTACCCTCGCTGCACACCCCCCCCCCCCATTGAGAGGTGGGGACACACTGAACTAGCTGAAGTTTCCCTCAGTCAGAATTATGTCCACCTAAATTCACCGACCGACAGAAAACTCAGTCACTTTCTGAGTAAATCAGCAAAACTGCACAACTCCCACCAAACAGCCCTTGGTTACTGTTACAACATGTAGGAAAACAAAAAAAACAGAGTTAGGCTCAATTTGAAGATTCTTTTACTCAAGGGCATCACATTAACAATCCCATGAGTAAAGGAAACCAGAACCGAAGGAACCACAAATTCCATTGATGGAGAGAATCAAACCAAAGCTTATGGATTAGACATGGAACGCCATCATCAAGAAATCTCACTCCGAGTAAATTCTGACATTTTCAGACATTGTTTCTGGGGTTAGTTAGCTCTGACGGCTGCTGTGTGAAATGCAGAGTATTGCCAACACTATCAATTCAGTTTTGTACCAGCTAAAACCACCACGATGGTCTCATCGGAGGCAGGATAACCCTCAGGTTAAATCACCACCACCTGTCTCTCTCAGTCTCCCATGAGAGAGTGGGACTGTGGCACTTGGCTTGACACCTACATTTATATTTTCATTTAAACCTCAATTTTAAACTCTTGAAGATTAAAGAAATACAATAACTTGAACTTTTATATGCAGGTGGAATTTGATAAAGCTGACTCATTCAGCAGCCGTTTTTAACATCGGATTCTTTTGTTCATTGGTCTGGCTTCAGTTTGATTGAACCCATCTTGGTCTGTTGGGCATCTGAGACTGTTTTTCCGTTTGATCTGTGATTGGGGCTCCTCATTGCTACCATTCATGCAGATTACATAGCTCAAAGCCTCAGAGAAACTCTCAGTATCATCATACTGGACAACGACACACAAAAAACAACTCCTTCGCACAACATCAGGAGTTTTAGCTCACATATTTAAATGTGTGCTTCCAATTAAACCTGTTGGACTATAACCTGGTGTTGTGAGGTTTTTAACTTTGTATACCCCAGTCCAACCCCGGCATCTCCAAATCATATTTAAATCAAGATCTGTCATATGAGGAATGTACAGACAGAGAGAGGGAGACAAAAAAGGAGGAAGGACAAAGACATACAGAGGGGGAAACAGTGCAAGTGACAAGGAGAAAGATGTGAGAGACAGAGGCTGGGGAGAGAAACAAAGATGGTTTAAATATCAGAGTAACAGTCCAAGGGAGATTGAGGCAGAGACAGAGAAAGAGTTACAGAGAGTAAAAGTGAGAAAATACAGAGAAAGAAACATGAAACATTGGTGCATGCACACACACCTTTACACAGAGATACAGACACACATATAGTGACATGCAAGATGAGACACACACCCAATTAAGTATACACACACACACACACATAAACATAAAGACTCTCAGAGATGCACACAGAAACCTAGGCATACAGATGTCTGCATACAAAGAGTTAAACCCATTTAAACAGTCTCACAGCACAAGTATACTGACATACACACAAACACTACAAATGCAGGCAGGCACAGAGAAACACAAGGCAGACACAGTCAGGCATGCACAGAAACAAAGAGAGCAGTGAGAAGCTCACATTAAATAAAATGGAGACAGACACACAGACATATGTGGGGACAGGAGAGGCCACACAAACAAAGACAGTGAGACCCACACAAAGAGAAAGAGAAAAACACAAAGGAACAAAGAGGGGCGGACACAGGGACTTGTAAATCTATCAGAACACTCACCTTTCTCCTGGCTCCAATGGTAATGCTGACAGCACAGGCCACCCCTGCTCAAGTTAAACCCTCCGTTAACCTCAGTCCCAAAGAGGTCAGAGCTGTGCTTCTGAATTCAAATCCATCCCAGTATTTCTTTGGAATATTGCCTCGTCCTCCCCGCTCACTTTGCAGGATTGAGTGGTAAATGCTGAGAGGCACACCAACTTGTTCCAGACAGGAGTAATTTCAGTGACACAGCTTTTGTGACAGGATGAGATTGTGTGTGTGTGAGAGAGAGCTGGTTAAAGGGGAGGGGGAGGTGGCTGGTCGTGGTGAGGGAGCTGGGAATGAGGGGGAGGGGGAAGGAAATGTAATGGAAGCTGTAGCTGATTCTATTGGAGGGCTGTGCTTCCCAGTTCACAGAGCAGAGCGGCTAGCATTCCTCTCTGTTGGTATGAGCTAGGCAACGATCCAGTTTCATTGCCACTGACCTCACTGAAGATCTCCTCCCACTCTAAAAGCACTCCAGTTATCTCCCTCCTTCATCCTCACCCTACCGCAACACTATTTAAAAATAAACTGTTGCTCTTTAGACAAGAGCAAAAGGGAGACACGAACAGGCAGAGAGAGACTGACGGAGAGAGATACAGATATGGATAGAGAGAAACTTAGCCATAGATAGATAGAGAGAGAGAAAGAGGGAAAAGCAGAAGAACGCAAGAACAACACAGAGAGAGTCATGAGCCAAAACACACACAGAGTGACAGAGTTCCTGGTATATATACACACACACACAGACACACAGACACACACACAAACTCCCACATACACACTCACACACACATACACACTCCCACACACATATACACACACACATACACACACACTCACACACATACACACACTCTCACACACACTCACACACACATTGACAAACTCACCCAGACGCACACTCACCCAGACACACACACACACACACACATACACACACTCACACACATGCACACACACACAAACATACACACACTCTCTCACACAGACACACACTCACAGACACACACACTCTCAAACAGACAGACAGACACACACTCTCTCACACACACAGACACACACACAGACATACACAGACACACAGACACACACAGATATTCAAAGAATTCATAAGAAACTGCCTCACTCCCAGAGATATTCATAGACAGACTAAGAGACACAGAGAGACAGAAGTAGTTTGGGATTATGGTCGGTGTGGACTAGTTGGACTGAAGTGTGTTTCCATGCTGTACGACTCCAGGAGAGATATGACCAACTGAGCAATACAGTAGCAATACAGAGACGTGCACAGAGGCAGATACATAAAAGACTGAAGAAGATACAGATCAAGAGATACACAGAGGCTGAGAAGGACCCACACACAGGATAGGTATACAGGTACAGAGACACAAACACACAGATAGAGAGAGCCACGCAGACTTCTCAATGCACAGAGACATAAATGGAGATGTGCAAAAAGAGGCAGGGCCCAGACAGAGAGAGACAGACACAGAGAAAATGTACAATGAGGGAAACTCCTTTAGATACTTTCCCAAAATTGGAAGAATGCTGTTAACTGCCTGTAGAATTAATGATACAACAAAAGGATGTTTCCAGGGTAACCTGTCCTCTGACTAGACACACACAGATATGCTATTTTGTGGTGAGCCACGCAACTGGAAGGTAATAATTTGTCGAGGAGTAACCTGATTACTCACTCGTGAGGGAAGCTTCCTTCGAGACATCATCAGAGGAATCGACTGTTTCTACAGACTCTGTGAACCCAGAGGATGTGACAGAGTCACTGAAGCAGCTACAGGCTGCGAGTTTCAGAAACTGGAAATATTGTGACAATAACGTGGATATTTCCCCTTCACTGGGGGATGGAGGGATTGGTTTTTTTTCTCTCTCATTTTCCAAGCCTAACCTCATGCCGATGGTCATTCTTCCAATGACAGACCAGGCGGTGAGCCGCATACACAAGTGACATTCTGAGGAAGGATCATTCAGTTTCTCTCTCCACACATGCTGAGTTTCTCCAGCAACGAACATGGATAGCAGTGAGCTGAGGGATGCGTAGGTTAAGTTATTATATTGTACATTAGGATTAAACCTCGGCATAACATCGTGGGCCAAAGGGCCTGTTCTGTGCTATACTTTTCTATGCTCGAATTTCTGTCTTTGGTTCACAACCCATGAGCTTCCAGACTACAAACCACCGTCAGTGTCACTCAGCTAGTAGCAAACAGAGAACCAAGAGGAGGCCATTCAGCCCTTCCAGTCTGTTCCACTGGTCAATGCAATCATTGTTTACCTCCTTCCTAACTCCCTCTACCCGGTTGGCTTCTGTAACCTGAACATCTTTCCTCATCAACACTCCATCAATTTTCAGATTTTCCCATTTCAACCAAAAGCATTTTTCTTGGAGAGGAGAAAGGTTCTCCCATTTCAACATGACCTGACATTACCTCTGAGGGGCTGACCTTTGTCTGGTTAAGGGTTTTTTTTTTTGCCTTTTAGCCCTGGACCATCCCATCAGCGTCAAATGATTTACCGAGGGACAAACAGAAGTTGCTGGAAAAGCTCAGCAGGTCTAGCAGCATCTGTGAAGAGAAATCAGAGTTAATGCTGACCAGACCCGAAACGCTAACTCTGATTTCTCTCCAGAGATGCTGCCAGAACTGCTGAGCTTTTCCAGCAACTTCTGTTTCTGTCTCTGATTTACAGCAACTGCAATTCTTTGGGTTTAAATTGACTGAGGGATCAATTTCACCAGCAGCTGCAATCCAAAAGGCAGCCTGTCAGTGGCAGCACTGAGCCATTGAGTCTACAGGAATTGGGAGTGGGAGTGGGATTGGGACTGGGGATTGGGACTGGGGAGTGGGAGTGAGAAGTGGGGACTGGGGAGTGGGAGTGAGAAGTGGGGACTGGGAGTGGGATTGGGTTTGGGATTCGGAGTGGTATTGGGAGGGGGATTGAGATTGGGACTGGGAGTGGGGATTGGGATTGGGACTGGG
>NC_057744.1:3658689-3669223 GCF_004010195.1 Chiloscyllium plagiosum | reverse complement strand
CAACCCCCACACACACCAGGCCTCTCCCCAGCCCCCCACACACCAGGCCTCTCCCCAGCCCCACACACACCAGGCCTCTCCCCAACACCCACACACAGACTGCTCCCACACAGTGCCCATTGTCAGTCACTAACAGCCCCATTAGCACCCAAACATTTCCCCAGACTGACCTTTAACTGCTCCTTAATCTGTCCAATTGGTTTTCTCTTCATTGGGCTCTATCTCCATCTATTGTTTACTCCCCTACCTTATCTTCTGTATAAAAAACATCCTTTTCCCAGCTACCATCAGCTCTAAGGAAGGGTCACTGGACCTGAAACATTAACTCTGGTTTCTCTCCACAGATGCTGCCAGACTTGCTGGGATTTTCCAGCAATTTCTGTTTTGTTTCAGATTTCCAGCATCCGCAGTTCCTTCAGGTTTTCACTTTATAAAACCATCTGCCTGGTCATTGCTGCTTGTGGGATCTTCCTGTGCACAGTTTGGCCACCCTGTTTCCTACATTACAACAACAACCAATATTGGCTGTAAAGACGTTGTGAAGGCTGCTACACAAATGTAAGTTAGTTTTGTCCTTTCACTGCTGTGGGGGATGTCCTTATCTGGACACCCTGTTGGAAAATGATCTGCTCAGTGCAGGCTGGGAGAGAAAATTCTACCACCGCTCAAAACAAGCTCCTTGAAATAGTAATCTCTGATTAATTATTTACACTAATGCCCTTAAGCATTATGAAAGAATTGGTAGTTTAGTTGTCACTTAGAACCCATTTAAAATGGTGACAATGTCTCCTTGCAGGATCCCTACAGTGTGGGTGCAGGACATTCAGCCCATCGAGTCCACACTGACCCTCTGAAAAGCCAATGCATCTAACCTACATAGACACAAGGAAGCTTCGCAAAGTTCACACAGATAGTCACCAGAGACTGGAATCGAACCTGGGTCCCTGGTGCTGCAAGACAGCAGTGCTGATCATTATATCACCCTCCGGGACTGGGTTTGGTGCATGTCGATGACACACAGGGTTCTGAGGCAGGCCTCTGTGTCTCTTACTCGCTGTTCACTCTAAGGGAGCTCACCTGTTGGTTGCTGAGATGAGAAACTTCTGTTGAGTTTTGAGGTCATGTTCGGGGGGGTGGGATGAATGGCCTAATTCTGTGCCTATACCACCCTGACAATGAAGGGAGGAGCCAAAATGAAACAGCAGCTCTGGGGAGGATTGAACATCTTTCAGTGAGGAAGATACAGAGCGATGCCCCAGCTCGGGGGGGGGAATGGACTGACTTCAAAGTGCTTGATCCTTTAGGAACATAGGGACTGCAGTTGGAGCTGTGCTGATTGGAGTTTACAAGAATGAGCGGCAGCCTTGATTAAAACATAAAATTCTCCAGGGACTTGGCAGGGCAGAGAATCTCGGAGCAGAGGAAACATTCTCAGAGTGAGGGGGTCACACATTGACCACAGAGATGAGGAACGTCTTCACTCCGAGGGGAGTAAATCTTATGGATTTCATTACCACAGAGGCTGGATCGTTAAGTATATTCAAGGCTGAGAATAGAGAGATTTTTAATCAATAAGGGGAACAGCGATTATGGGGAAAAGGCAGGAAAACGCGATTGAGGATCAGCTGATCAGCTATGATCTCGTGAGTCATACAGCACGGAAGCAGACCCGTCGGTGCAAGTTTCCCTAACTAACCTAGTCCCATTTGCCAGTGTTCGGTCCATATCCCTCTGAACCTTTCCTTTTCATGTACCTATCAAAATGTCTTTTAAATGTTGGATCTGTACCTGCATCTACCACTTCCTCTGACAGGTCATTCCATGTACAAACCGCCCCCGTGTGAAAACGTTGCCCCTCATTTCGGAGTAGTCTCGATGGGCTGAATGGCCTACGCCTGCTCCCACATCTTAAAGTCTTATGGATTCAGCCATTCAGCCCATTTACTACAATCATGGCTGACTATCGGGCTCAATGCCTTTTAACCACATTATTCCAAAATTCTTTATGCCATTCACATAAGAAATATCAAATTCTCTTTGTCTCTCTCTCCTCCTTAAATGGTGGGGACCATTCAAGATTAAAAACAGTGCAATCATTGAATTTTACAGTTAAAAAGGCCATTCTGTCCCTTATTCTAGTACCAAGTCTCTATTAGAACTTCTAGGAGAAAGTGAGGACTGCAGATGCTGGAGATCAGAGCTGGAAATGTGTTGCTAGAAAAGCGCAGCAGGTCAGGCAGCATCCAAGGAGCAGGAGAATCGATGTTTCGGGCATGAGCCCTTCTTCAGGAGTTCTATAAGAACTCTCCAGCTTAATCCCATTACTCAAACCTGGCCTGTCGTTAGTAAAATTGTTTCTAATATTTGGCTCCATCCCTTTTAAAAACATTTATAGATTGTAGAAAAAGGATCAAGGAGGAAAGGCCAGTAAAAAGATTTGAGGGAGAGGTTATCTTCCTGATTTGCCAACTTTGGAACGAATGAAAGGAGGATCAAAGGAGGAATGGAACTTGCAATAACCAAGCACCCTACATGATCTCAGGGGATCCCAGGTTCTCTATAGCCCACCGTTGAAGTGTGGTGACTGTGCAATGCACACAGAAAGCTCCTGAAATCAGTCATCGTGGCAAATCATCAGACAACCTGTTGTCAATGCTGCTTGAGGGATAAATATTATCTGGGAGAACATCCTCGCTCTTCTTCCAACTAGTGTCGTGGAGGGCACACACCCCCTGGAGGGCAGACAGGGCACTGGTGAAAAACACCACCTCTGGCAGTGCAGCATTCCCTCAGACCTGCACTGGAGTGTCAGCCCGGACATCTCTGCTCAAGTCCTGAAGTGGGACAACTTGAAAACACAACATCTGGGAAGAGACAGTGTGATCCGCATTGAGCAAGAGAATTATGGGTCGAGCACATCACCATTTCTGGTGTGCCTTGGCCAAGGTGGACTCTGTATCCCCAGCACCAGGCCCAATGAATGATCTAACCCTCCGACCCTCAAGTCAACCAAAGGCCAATCGGGTGGAGAAATAGCTTGCAATTATTTAGCCCAAAGCGAAACATATGAGAAGTTGCTGAACAAACGTTGACCTTCCCATCTATCCACGCCACCCTCCCCTCCGACCCCCACCTGCATCTACCTATTGCCTTCTCAGCTATCTACCCCCAACCCCTACCCCAAGGTCTTATTTATCTCTCAGCCCCCATCCCCCCCAACATTCCTGATGAAGGGCTTATGCCCAAAACGTCGACTCTTCTGCTCCTCGGATGCTGCCTGACCTGCTGTGCTTTTCCAGCACCACACTCTTTGACCCAAGTCACAACAGTAGATTTTCAAAGTGGCCAACAGCTGAATTAAAGAGGTCAGTCTGGCTTGAGGACAGACAGCTGGAAAGGTTCAGGAATTTCACAGCTTCAGCTGAGAAGGAGAATGAGGAGAAATGTCTCCATCCAGAGAGTGGGGAGCCTGTGGAATTCTCTACCACGGAAAGTGGTTAAGTACAAAAGATTGACTGTTTTCAAGAAAGGGTTAGATATATTCCTTCTGGCCAAAAGGGATCAAAGGGTCTGGGGAAAAAGCAGGAACAGGGGACTGAGTTGAATGGTCAGTTGTGATCCGATTGAGTGGGAGAGCAGGCTCAAAGGGCCAAATGGCCTACTCCTGTTCCTATTTTCAATGTTTTGACGGTCAGCAATGGAACAATTAATAATTAACCTTAGCAAGAGAGCAAGGAATTGAAGGATGGTATGTGTTCAGTGGGGTTTCAGTACAACAAGTAAACACACAACAAAGCACCTGCTTAAGCCACCTGAATGTTAACATGGTCGGAGTGATTCGGTAAGCTGTGTTCACCTGGTTACTGTTAACGTATGGAGGGACCCACAGGCTTCAATCTGCTCTGGAACTCTGCACAGAGCATTGAGACTTAGGACAGTTTTTAATGCAAAGCTTCATCTGTGAAAAGACACATCATTTTAGAAATAACAGACTTCAAAAGAGCCTCTTTAATTTAAAACTGACAGGTTACCTCCCTTTGCGGCTGTCTCTGGGTTTCTGTCTGTTCCAGTCATGAACACGCTCCCTAAACCACTCCCATCCTCAGCATTGCCTCTCTCCTCTCTCCTCGAATAGTGTCTGCAGAACATCCTTTATGGCCTTCTGTCACCTCTTACTGCTGCTCACTCACTGACAAACAGATGTAGAAGTAGACCATTCAGCCCAACTGGTCCATGCTAGTGTTTCTAATGCTCACAAAGCCAACCCCAGGTTATCCCATCCTATCATTACTGCTTTCTCCCTCATGAGCCTCCTCTCAAATGTACCTCCACTGTATGTCTCAACCATCCTGTGGGATCACGCTCCACATTCTCAGCACTCAGTGAGGTTTCTATGTGATTCCGTATCGGATTTCTAGGTGACTTGCTCATTCTTATATTCCCTTGTTTTGCTCTCAATGTTAGTGAACATAGCTGTCCTGCATCCACTCCATCATCATTTTAAAATCCTCCACCAAAAACCACACCCCCGGCTACCCCACCCCAACCCAGCACCCCCTTTGCTGCAAGAATATTTTCCCAAAACACCTCTGACCTTGCAGGTGAGACGGGGTGAAGGTTTCAATGGGGAGTGGAGACTTAATTCTCATCTCCTTGTGACTTCTGCCCCCACCCCCCACCTCCGGCTCCAGAGTTTTTGGAATTGACAAAGATCAGCTTTAACTGCGGACTGGGTGCAGTAGATCCAAGCCCTCAGCTGCCCAGAGTATTTTTACTTTTTGTGAAAATGACTGCCTCCATTTCATTATAAGTTTGGATTAAACAGAAGATAACGAGGGATCTGCAATTCGCCAAAATAGCATGTGCATGAGCAACCTCAAATTATCAAGGGTTCAACCCACAACTGTCCTGCCCATTATATTTTAATAACACATTTTATTTATGGCTCCAAACATCATTCATGAGTGACCTATCTGCTGCCACAAGTCTCCACAAGACAGCTTTTGCTGGAATCTCCCTTGTCCCAGCCACATCCTGTGACATGGTAAACATCCTTCCTTCCAGCTTCCTTCCCCACTTGTCTCCTGAAGGGGCTAATCCTCCTGACAGTGCAGCCCCACAAACACCCAATCACACAGTTGTAGACAGACACAGAATCTGGCCAATCAGCCCAACTGGCCTATGCTAATATTTATGCTCCTCAGGCACTCCCCCAACCACCATCAGTGAATCTCACCAGCAATCCATTCCTTTCTCCCTCATGTTCATCCATTTCAAAAATACCTGCGCCTCCCCTTCCCTCTGGAAGTGACTTCCACATTCCCACTACTCTCACAATTTCTTTTAAGTTCCTGATTGGATCTGTTGGTGTCTGTCTTGTACTGATGGCCTCCAGTTTTTCTCTTTCCCACAAGTAAGAACACTCTCTCTGAATCCACTCTGGTAAAACACCCCAGCATGACGAAGGCCTCTGAAACCGGAGCCACCTTTGTCACTGCTTCCTGACAGGTCAAACATGGCATTCCGTATCATCCTGGGAAATCCCTGCATCCTGCCCACGGGTCACAGAGCCATACAGCATGGAAACAGACCTCTCGGTCCATCTCATACATGCCAACCAAGTTTCGCCAAACTAAACCAGAGGGGTGGCACGGTGGCTCGTACTGGGCACCAGGGACTGGGGTTCAATCCCTGCTTTGGGTGACTGTCAGTGTGGAATTTGCACGTTCTCTCTGTGACTGTGTGGGGTTTCTTTCAGTTGCTCCAGTTTCCTCCCACAGCCAGGATGTGCAGGTTAGGGTGGATCGGCCATGTTTAAAAATTGTCCATAGTGTTTAGTGATGTGCAGCCTAGATGGATTAGCCATGGGAAATACAAGGTGGGTGGTGGAATGCTTTTTGGAGGTTTGCTGTGGACTCAATGGGCAAATTAGCCTGCTTACACGCTGTAGGGATTCTATGATTATAAACTAGTCCCACTTGCCTTCAGTTGGCCTGTACCTCTTGGGATGGCACGGTGGGTCAGTGGTTAGCACTGCTGCCTCACAGCACCAAGAGCCTAGGTTCAAATCCAGCCTTGGGTGACTGTCTGTGTGGTTTACACACTCACCTTGAGGTTCTCGGGTTTTCTCCCACAGTCCAAAGATGTGCAGGTTGGGGTGGATGGGCCATGCTAAATTGCCCACAGTGGTCAGGGATGTGTAGGTTAGGTGCATTAGTCAGGGGTAAATGCAGAGTAGTAGCGGAATTGGTTTGGGTTACTCTTCGGAGGGTCGGTGTGGACTGGTTGGGCCAAAGGGCCTGTTTCCACACTGTAGGGATTCTATCATTCTCTCCAAATCTTTCCTATTCATGTACCTATCCAAATGTCTTTGACATTTTTTTAACTGTAGTCTTCTGTATCCTTTTACAATATAACAACTAATGATAGAGATCCTCTAAGCCTATCTGTGAACAATACATTAAACTACATTACAGGCTGTTTATTGCTTATCACAGAGCTTACCTCTCTACTATAATCAACCACCCTTAGCACTGACTGGCTCTTCCTTATATACACACCTAAGTATCATTACCTAACCAACAGCCAACACCTATTTAACTCATTACTTTCAGCTATGAGGCATTTAACATCCATCGACAGAGTCTAGTAGATACTAACACACAAACTGCACACTGTAGTCCAGTCTGAACTAACAAAGGTTCAGTTGTACTTCTCTAGAAATAAGTCCTTGAGACTGATTTGCTTCTGTCTTGGCCTTCTTAGACTCCTAGAGTTTTATGCAGCATAGAAAAAGACCCTTCAGCCCATCATGTCTGTGCTAGTCATAAAACATCCAACTATTCTCATCCCATTTTCCAGCACCTAGCCCATAGCCTTGTATACAAAGGCCTTTCAAATGCTCATCTAAATAACCCTTCAATGTTTTGACCGTTCCTGCCTCTACCACCCCTTTAGACAGTGAGTTTCAAATGTCCACCACCCCACAGGTGAGGACGTTTTTCTCAGGCCCCATCTAAGCCTCCTGCTCTTTCCCTTAAAGTCGTACGCCCTTGTTATTGACCTCTCCATGAAAGGAATGTTTCTCCCTACCTACCCTGTCTTTACTCTTCAGAAGTTTCTACACCTCAGTCAGAGTTAGCCATCAGGCTCCTCTGCTCTAATGTTGTCTCTCTCGATATCTGACCAGCACCATCACTGTTGGTGGGTGCTATATTTGTACAGGTTTCCTTTACCCTCTATGGTTAGTTACATCATATTTAACTTTCTTATTTCAGTTAGAAAGCTGCAGTCCCTCATCTTTACTTATCACCGAAATTCATTTGCCAATACAAGCCCGTTCTGAATGTTTAGTACTTTCATCTGTCCCTCCAATCTTTTTTCGGCCCTCGGTAATGTCAGGCAGAAACCATGGCTCCACATTAGTTATTGTAGGCAGTGTGGCCTTGAGCAGTAATTACACAGACTCCACCGTTAGAACTGGAGGTTGTGTGATGAAATCACCAAGTTCTCATTGAACATTCCAGCCTGTTAAATTTGACCCTGTGAGATGTGTTCTCAGGGATTAACCCCCAGTGTAAGGGGAACATTTCACACTGATAAAAACATGTGGTGCATAAGTGATTGGTTCAGTAAAGACGGAATTCAGGATTTGAATTTGAGAATCTATGTGTGCATTTTTATTCAGAAGATTGAACTCAGATTTCCAAATCCACTCCTGTTTCCAGTAACCGTCACATTGTTATCATTAGCTGCTCCTCCCAAAGTTAAGTTTAATGTGGCTGCTTTATTCAAAAACATATAGGAACAGGACGAGACCATTCAGCCCCACAGGGTGGTCCCATCTGAAATCACTTCTGAGTGGTGTAGCTCTAATTGTAAGATTATACCCACTGGTTGTGAACTCCCCATTCAATACTTTCTCTGCTGGTACCCAGTCCAATCTCACTGGCTTTTTAAACACTTTGATTTGATACAGTCCCCACTAAGGACAGATATTTTGAATCTGTTCAGATGTATAATGACACACTTTCAGAGCAGGTGGGGGTTGAACCCAGGCCTTTCAACACTATGTGTCTTAGAGGACGCTGCAATGAAGGTTCCTGACACTGATTCCTGGGACAAGAGGGTGAACCAATGAGATGAGGTTGGGTAGGATGAGTTGATATTCTCAGAATACAACTAAATGAAGCCATCTCATTGCAATGATCTCATGTAAAATTCTTAGAAGAACTTGACAGAGGAGATGCTGAGGGAATATTTCCATCTCCCACTTCCTCACAGAGACTGGCACAAAGCGTCACTAAGAGTCATAGTCTCATAGTCATAGGACTGTGGGGATGGAGAGATGTCCTTTTGCTTCTGGACTGTACCACATCCACAAACATTCACTTCCTCCACTGCCAACATTCAGCTGCAGCAATGTGTATTATCTACACGATGCACTGCAGAAATTCACCAAGGTTCCTTGTACAGCACCTTCACCAAGCCTGTCCACCATCTACAAGGCACAAGTCAGCAGTGTGCTAGAATACTCTCCACTTGTCTGGGTAAGTGCAGCTCCAACGACGCTCAAGAAGCTAGACACCATCCAAGACAAAGTGACCCACTTGATTGGCACCAAAATGATGAACATCCAATCCCTCCACTGCTGCTACTTAGCAGCAGTGTACACTCTCTATAAGATGCACAGCAGAAATTCTCCCACAGTCCTGAGACAGCACCTTCTAAACTCACAACCACTTCCGGCCCGAAGGACAAGGGCAGCAGGTACATGGGAAAAGCACCACCTGCAAGTCCCCCTCCAGGTCACTCACCACCCAGACTTGGAAACATATCGCCGTTCCTTCACTGTCACTGGGTCAGAATCCTGGAATTCCCTCCCTAAGGGTCAACCCACAGCAGGTGGACTGGTTCAAGACGACAGCTCACCACCACCTTCTCAATGGCAACTAGGGACAGGCAATAAATGTGACACCTACATCCTGTAAGTAAATGAAGGAAAAAAGGAGGCTGTTTGAAATTCTCTGCCCCAGGAAGCTGTGGATGCTCACTGCTGAATACATTCAAGGCTGGAAGCATTTCTAAAAGGCAGGGGAGAAGTTAGCCTTATCACCGGTAATATCACTGTACTAGTGATCCAGAGACCGATTTGGGTCCTAGATAAGGGTCCATATCCCACCACAGTAACTGGCAGGATTTAAATTGAATTAATAGCATCTCAAATTGAGTAATGGTGCCCATGATAAACATTATCGATTATTGGAAAAAAGCCCATTTGGTTCACTAATGTCCTTTAGGGAAGGAAATCTGCCATCCTTGCCCAGTCTTGCTGTCATGTGACTCTTAACTGCAGGATGAATGCTGGCCTAACCAAATACTGCCTACACCTCATGACCAAATAAAGACAAACCTGGAGGAAATGAGGTTGCTCTTCATGGAGAAGGGAAGTTTAAGAGGAAATTTGATCAAAGTGATTTAAAATCAAGAGGTTTTTATAAAACAAGGAGGAATTGGTCCCAGAAAAATCAACAACCAATGATTATAAATTATAAATAATTGGCAAAGGAACCAGTGATGATAAGAGAAATCATCTTTTTACAAGTAGTTTTGACATGAAACGTTATCTGAATGGATGATGGAAACAGATTCAACCATAACTTTCATAAGGGAATATCATAAATCCTGGAAATGATAATGTATGCAGAGGAGTGGTAAAAGGAAGTGAGATCATGCTTTAGCATCAAAGAGCCAGCAACAGGATGATGGACCAAATAGCCTCCTACTCTGCCACATCATTCAACGATTTAATATTCTGCGTCAGACTTCCAAGGAGGAGACCTTGCAAATAGAGGTTACATTATAATAAAGCTTCAATTAATTTATTTAAAGTGAGTTGTAAAAGAAAGCGAGTGATATGAGAGAATCTTTTTCACCCAGCGCATGGTTTGGGTCTGGAATATGCTGCCTCAGCTCATGGTGGAGGAGGGTCCAAATGAAGAATTCAAAAGGGTTCTTTTTGAGGGAAAATGGGCAGGGCAGGGGTGAGACGGCAGGAGGATAGCACTTTAATGAAATGCATGCTGGGAGATTCAGTGCAAACATAATGGGCCAAATGGCCTCCCTTTATACTGTAACAATTCTTGTGATTCTGTGATTGGTAGAATGCATTTAAATTGAATTAATAGCATCTCAAATTGAGTAATGGTGCCCATGATAACCATTATCGATTATTGGAAAAAAGCCCATTTGGTTCACTAATGTCCTTTAGGCTGTTAAACAGTTTATTCTCAGTTTGCTGTTCCACTGGAGAAATAAATCAGAGGGAAATAAATGGGATAATGTCGATAGTGGAGAAAATGAGTTGCAGTTGTGTAAGACTCTGGTGCGGCCGCATCTGGAGTATTGTGTGCAGTTTTGGTCGCCATACTATAGGAAGGATGGGGAGGCACTGGAACGGGTGCAGAGGAGGATTACCAGGATGTTGCCTGGTATGGTAGAAAGATCGTATGAGGAAAAGCTGAGGCACTTGGGG
>NC_057744.1:3640285-3658629 GCF_004010195.1 Chiloscyllium plagiosum | reverse complement strand
CTAGTGTAGGTTAGGTGGGCTTGGATCGGCGCAACATCGAGGGCCAAAGGGCCTGTACTGCGCTATATTCTTCTATGTTCTATGTTCTATGGTAAAAATGAGAAAGGAGGACAGAGGTGAGTGTGCAAATGGGACCTGCAACAAGGCACAAGGTTAAGGGCTGGTTTGGACATGGTTTAGGTTTCTTGCATTGTATCCAACTTTAAAAGGAAGCATTAAACTTTGAGAGAACTTGTCCACAGATTCCAAAGTTAATGTTGGAATTATTTAGCTTGGAGGCATCACCTTGGCAATGTCACAGAGACAGAAATGAAAGATCTTAGGCCAGTATCTGTAATTCCTAGACATGTGATAACAGAGAGCTGGAGGAGCTTGGTATTAAATATATTTAGAGATTTGAGAAACTGAAGGCACTAAAGGATGTAGTGATGGTGAAGGAAGGGAAGATGAGGGAGAAACATAGTCATGATCATTCTGAATGTTAGTGTGGGCTCAACATACCCTATGTCTCCATAGTGTGGAGGTGCTAGTGTTGGACTGGGGTGGACAAGGTCAAAGGTCATATGACACCAGGTTATAGTCCAGCAGGTTTATTTGAAATCACTAGCTTTCACAGTGCTGCTCCAAAAGAGGCTGGATGAGTAATCCCAGGCTGATGTACCCGCACTGTAGTGCTGCACTCTCAGAGGTACTGCCTTCAGATGAATAATGAATTTTAAATTATTTGTTACTACTAATTACTAAAAGTACTAATTTTAATTTGAGACATCATCTGTTCAATGATGTGGGCATAAAAGATTTCACAGGACAACTGAAGGAGGGATATGGAAGTTCTTCCAAGTGTCTACTTAATATTTGTTCTTCTACTAACCTTGCTAAAAGAGATGATCTGGTAACCAGCACATTCCTATTCATGGGATCATGCTGTGTACAAACTGATGACCACATTTAAATGGGGAATTAATTAGCTATATCACAAGTCTTTATAAATGCAAGTCCTTTCTGTCATTTAAAGATGCCAGAAACTAAACCACTTTGACGTACAGTAAATGATTCATTGGCTGGTGCAGTAACACAGCTGTCACCCAGCTGACAGAGACATGCTGTGACACTGCCCCCCCCCCCGCAATGTTTTGTCTCCAATGTAACTGCTTCCTTCCTTCCATTCTGCGTCACCACAAACAGATCGTTTCAGGTGAGAATTCTCTTGATGCAACATGATCTCCAGCTCATCACCAACTGGGTCACGATGAAAATCATTAACCAATTCAACAACAACATGCATTTATATTGCATTGTTAATGCAGTAACATGGCCTGTTGGACCTCACAGGTGTCCACTCTGACACCACACCTCATAACGTGATGTCAGTGCACTCTTGTTTCTGATGGAACCATCTGGAATGCCTTGGGTAGATTTGAGTTGGCAGCAGTCAATATTACTATTGCTACCTGGGGAGGGACGTCTACATGAAGAAAGTCATGCACTTGATAAAGAGAAAAAGTTTGCTACGCGCTGGGAGGCAATAGCCTAGTGGTATTATCACTAGAGTATTAATCCAGAGATTCCTGTAATGAGCTGGGGTAGCCGGCTTTGAATCCCTCCATAACAGATAAATAATTAATGATCTGAGAGTGACTGTGCAACTAGTTTTGATTGTCAGAGGAAAATCCCATCTGGGTCACTAATGTCCTTCAGGGAATTAAATCGGTTATCCTCACCTGCTCTGACCGACCTGTGACTCCAGACCCACAGCAATGTGCTTGACTCTCATCTGCCTTCTGGGTAAATAGGGCTGGGCAAACAACATTGGCGATGCTAACATAATGGGCTCTTATGTGACATCAGGCTCAAGTTATAACTCAGTACATATTACAGTTTATATGCACACAAGAAACAGAAGCAGAGCTGGGTCATCCAGCTGGCCAAGTCTGCTCCACCTTTTGATCATTGCTGATGTGTTCATCCCCATTCTCCTGCTTTCGAAACCTTTGATCCCCAAACTAATCAAGAACCTATCTACCTTTCTCATAAAGACACTCAATGACTTGGCCTCCATAGCCCTCTGCGTCAATGAGTCCCACAGATTTCTCCTCACCTCAGTTCTAAAGGGTTGTCCCTTCACTCTGAGGTCGTGCCCTCGGACCCAAGTCTCTCCAATTAGGGAAAATGTCTTCTCCTCGCCAAGCTCCTGTTATGACGAGCCTTTCATGATTAGATTACCTACAGTATGGAAATAGGTCCTTTGGTCCAACAAGTCCACCCCGACCCACGGAAGAGTAACCCACCCAGACCCATTCCTCTATGCGATATTTATCCTTGACTAATGCACCTAACACTATGACCAATTCACTTAACCTGCACATCTTTGGACTGTGGGAGGAAACTGGAGCTCCCGGAGGAAACCCACACAGACACGGGGAGAATGTGCAAACTCCACACAGACAGTCTGCCCAAGGAGAGAATCGAACCCAGGTCCCTGGTGCTGTGAGGCAGTGGTGCTAACCACTGAGCCACCGTGCCACCCTGTCATCCCCGGAATGATTCTTGTAAACCCTCTGTGTAAAATCTTTTCCCCTCATTACTGTTTTAAAACTCTCTCCTGTCCCTTAAAAATCTGCCCCCGAGACTTGAAATCCCCCATCCTAGGGAAAAGACAGTTACCATTAACCCTATCTATACTCCTCATGATTTTATAAACTTGCATCAGGTTGTCTCTCAACTTCCTACACACCAGTGAAAAAAGTCCCAGCCTATTCAGCTTTTCTTTATAACTCAAACCTTCCATTCCTGGCAACATCCTGGTAAATCTCTTCTGAACCCTCTCCAGTTTAATAAGAATGCCCTTCCTTTTAACGTGGCGACCAGAACTGCACACGGTACTCCAGAAGAGGCCTCACCAACATCCTGTACAACCTCAACATGACACCCCGACTCCTGTACTCAAAGGGCTGAGCAATGAAGGCAAGCGTGCTAAACGCCTTCTTAAGGTGGAACATTGCACAGTATTTTTTGAAGAACAGCAGGGGAGTTTGCTTTCACACACTGCTTGATGTTTTCTTCAGTGACATGGAAAGGTTGTTTCCTCTTGAGGTAGAATCTGGAACTAGGGACCACTGTTTCGGAATGAGGGGGGGTCATCCTACTTAAGACGGAGATGAGGAGATTTCTATTCTCTGGGAGGATCTTGAGTCTTTGGAACTCTCTCAAAAGGTGTGGGATCAGAATCTTTGGATATTTGTAGGTTGAGATGGAGAGATAGTTGTTAAATGAGAGAGTGAAAAGCTATTGTGGATTGGGAGGGGGGCGGAATATGGTGTAATCAGATCAGCCATGATCTCATTGAATGACAGAGCATTCTCAAGGGGCTGAGTGACCTATTCCTGCTCTTAATTTGTATGATTGTACAAAATTGCCCGAACATTAAGAAGTAATTACACTTCAAAAACATTTTACAGCCTGTAAAACAAGGCAGGATGGACCAAAATCTGTGAGGGGTGCTATGTGAATGCAAGGCCTTTCTTACTTTCAATTAGACACAGACAGCCTCAACAGTAAGCACAATTGTCAATCCGAGGAAATCACAGAGAGTCTGTGTCAAACTCCGCAATCCTCCATATCTGCGGGCACTTCCCCTACATTTTGTAACCAAACATTATTGCTCAAAACCCTGCAAAGTATTTCCTGTGGCTTTGTAAGGATAATTGATCCTGGGAATTGTGGGAGACCCTGTTGGTTTCTGAAGACAGTTTGAGATCTGTTTTAGATACTGTCAGTCACTGATTAACAATCATTCGTATGGTCCTTTCAGGGACACAGATGCCTGGTTAACCTTATTGCTCTAATTACCATGGGCCATATCTGTGATTCCCAGGCCACAAAGGGCTAGCAGATAAAGTAGTGGTGAGGGGGTGGGTGGGGGAGGGATGTTGCAATCATGTGGGATACTAATAAATACTCCCCCCATCCCAGTGGAGCAGCACTGATGCAGATTAACCGAAAAGCGTGTGTTAGACAAACACTGCCCATCCGTGTTCAGTCCGTGCTGTAAAATTGCTGGGCCCTGGAGAAGGCTGAAAGGGTGGAAACCAAATCCAGTCAACCGAGTGCTCAGAGTATCCGCTCAGAGAGTTTTCAAACTTAAAGAGCTCTTTGTTCCACAAACCAACCCAAAATGTTCTGACAATAATGAACTGCAGCGTTCACACAAACTCTGCCATCTAAGTTCTAGTTTTTGGGTTTTTTTTTCTTTCAACCCTCCACTGTCACTAATTTCTTCCCCTTTTCTACAGCCATGTGTCAGCAGTAGCCCAGTGGAGTGATTTCTCATTTCTACATCCAAGATGGCTGTAGGAGTGTTATAAATCCAAGATGGTGGTAGAGTAGGACACTCTCGCCAAAGCTCCACTGCTCTGTCTGTTCCTTTTCTTTTTTTCTCTTTTTTGACTCTCTTCTGTCTTTCTCCTCTTCTGCCTGCAGGCCTGGAGCTGAGTGGGAATGGACTGGAGCTGAGCAGGAATGGCCTGGAGCTGAGAGGGAGTGGCCTGGAGCTGAGAGGGAGTGGCCTGGAGCTGAGAGGGTGTGGCCTGGAGCTGAGAGGGTGTGGCCTGGAGCTGAGAGGGAGTGGCCTGGAGCTGAGAGGGAGCGGCCTGAAGCTAAGAGGGAGTGGCCTGAAGCTAAGAGGGAGTGGCCTGGAGGTGAGAGGGAGTATCCTGTAGGTGAGCGAGTGTGGCCTGCAGGTAAGAGGGAGTGGCCTGGAGCTGAGAGGGAGTGGCCTGGAGGTGAGAGGGAGTGGCCTGGAGGTGAGAGGGTGCGGCCTGGCAGTGAGAGGGTGTGGCCTGGCAGTGAGAGGGAGTAGCCTGGATCTGAGAGCGAGTGGCCTGGCGGTGAGAAGGAGTGGCCTGGAGCTGAGAGGGAGTGGCCTGGAGCACCAAACAGAGTGGGGGTGGTCTGGAGTGGAGTGGGGGATGGGAGTGGTATGGAGTGGACAGGGGACATTGACCAGCAGCACCGAGTGAAGCTGGCTCCTCGTTGGGAACCGCTGGAGCGCAGTCGGACCATGTGGAAGCCTTTATAGAACGACTGTAATGTCTATCTTTTTAGCTTTATTTCTTATTTTCCTAACATATCCTTTCCTAACAT
This sequence comes from Chiloscyllium plagiosum, assembly GCF_004010195.1. NCBI lineage: Eukaryota > Metazoa > Chordata > Chondrichthyes > Orectolobiformes > Hemiscylliidae > Chiloscyllium > Chiloscyllium plagiosum. Next base: position 3,653,487 of record NC_057744.1, on the reverse strand, counting down.
CCCTTTTGGAATGGCAGGCGGTGACCAGTGGGGTACCACAAGGTTCGGTGCTGGGACCGCAGCTGTTTACAATACACATCAATGATATAGATGAAGGCATGAAAAGTAATATTAGCAAATCTGCTGATGACACAAAGCTGGGTGGCAGGGTGAAATGGGAGGAGGATGTTATGAGAATACAGGGTGACTTGGACAGTCTAGGTGAGTGAACGGATGCATGACAGATGCAGCTTAATGTGGAAAAATGTATGGTTATCCACTTTGGTGGCAAGAACAGGAAAGCAGATTACTATCTAAATGGAGTCAAGTTAGGTAAAGGGGAAGTACAACGAGATCTAGGTGTTCTTGTACATCAGTCAATGAAAGCAAGCATGCAGGTACAGCAGGTAGTGAAGAAAGCTAATGGCATGCTGGCCTTCATAACAAGAGGAATTGTGTATCGGAGTAAAGAGGTCCTTCTCAGCTGTACAGGGCCCTGGTGAGACCGCACCTGGAATATTGTGTGCAGTTTTGGTCTCCAAATTTGAGGAAGGACATTCTGGCTGTTGGGGGAGTGCAGCGTAGGTTCACGAGGTCAATTCCTGGAATGGCAGGACTATCATATGTTGAAAGATTGGAGCGACTGGGCTTGTATACACGTGAGTTTAGAAGGATGAGAGGGGATCTGATTGAGATGTATAAGATTATTAAAGGATTGAACACTTTGGAGGCAGGAAGCATGTTTCCGCTAATGGGTGAGTCCAGAACCAGAGGACACAGTTTAAAAATAAGGGGTAGGTCATTTAGAACAGAGTTGAGGAGAAGCGTCTTCACCCAGAGAGTGGTGGGTGTGTGGAAAGCTCTGCCCCAGAAGGCAGTGGAGGCCTAGTCTCTGGATACTTTCAAGAAAGAGATGGATAGAGCTCTTAAAGATAGTGGAATCAATAATGGGGATAAGGCAGGAACAGGATACTGATTGTGGATGATCAGCCATGATCATAATGAATGGTGGTGCTGCCTTGAAGGGCCGAATGACCTACTCCTGCATCTATTGTCATTGTCTATTATACTATGTATACCTGTAATGTAGTGTTACTTTTTTCTTTATTTTCTCTATCTTTTGTACCTAATATTTGTACCTAGGTTCTTTGTACCTAAGATGGAGCAATGTGTTGGCAACATTGTACACTTTTCACTGTATTCCTGTACTTTCGTAACTCAAATACACGTGGTGATAAACCTAATTCTAATTCTAATTTCAGAGGCTTGAGGGTTCACGTTCCCCCTCCAGTATAGTGATGGTAATGAGGTCAGTCAGTTGGACCTTATAGAAAATGAATTCCCTGATTGGGACTGTTAATCTGGTTCAATCAGGGAGCCCTGGCTGACAGATAAAAAAGAGTATCAAACACACTGGTACCTGATTCAGAATGAGGCAGGACTAAAGTCAAGAACTGTTCCTGTGTAAATAAACAGAGACTTGGTGACGGGAGTTGGTGCGAGGTTATTGACTTTAAGTATGAAAATCAGAAAGCAACACCGTAGTGCAGTACCTGAGAAGCGCTATAGGAGGTGCTCTCTTTACAGGAGGTGTTAAACTGAAGCGCCCATTGGCCCTCCCAGAGCAACAGCTCCTGTGGTACTAGTTTGAGGTACAGCACAGGAATTAACCTGAATACCCTGGCCAAAATCTATCTTTTTCATAAAAACAGATTATCTGGACATTGCTATTGCTAGTTGTGGGAGCTTGCTGTGTACAAACTGGCTGCCAATTTTCTGACATTACAATGCTGACCTCACTTCAATGGGATTTAATTGGTTCAGAGATGTCTGATGGTCATAAAAGGCGCTATATAAGTGCAAGGCATTATTTACATTTCTTTTGTCAACTCCGTAACCCTGCAATATACATCATTACAGAAAGGTACATGCCCTAAATAATGAGATTAGTCAGCTTTGGGGGTTTCACTTTATAACTACATTAAACTGGATGAAACATACAGCGTGGAAAGTGGGCATCTCCCCCACTGTTGCCTGCAGTTGGTTTATGTTCCTTACTACATTAGCCATCTGTCTACTCACTGCCTGAACCTGTCAATGCTGTTTTACCTCAGCTTCCTCATGTTGTCACACCTATTACCTGAAAGGGATGCCTAGCAAAACTTCGCAGCCAATGAGATACATCCTTTTCTTTATTCATTCACAGGGTGTGGGCCAGTATTTATTGCCTGTCCCTACTTACTCTGGTGAAGGTGCAGTCCTGTGCGGTTGGTGCCATTAGGGGGGAAAGTTCCAGGATGTTGTCCCAGTGATACTGAGGTAACGGCCATAAATGACCAAGTGAGTGGCTTGGAGAGGAACGTTCAGGAAATTGCAGCAGCCCGTATACAGCTCCCACAAACTGCAACAAGATAATGAGCACATTTATCAGTTTTTGTGCTAAATCCTGTGCTAAATGTTGGTCTCCAAGTCATTGGGGAGAACTCCTGATTTCTCCTTTGAACAAATGCAATGGAATATTTTGGTGTGGGGAAGGTCAGATATAAACAAAGACATGAATCTGCAGCTTGAGAATACGTTCAGAGTTACAGTACATGATCAAACAGTGGGTGGAGAGACAGAGGAAAACTTTCTTGCTAAATTTGAGATGGTCTCTTTATTGGCAGCAGATGTGTGGAACGTTCCTTGTGGCTATTTGATTTAACTAGCCTGTCAATCAGACTCATTGTGAAGGGTAGGTTACAGTGTAAATACAGCTGGAACAGGCATTACTCACTGAATAACCAGCAGTAGTAAAGGAGGTTCACTTCTTCTTTGCAACAGAGTTCTAAGCTGAAGAGATGAGGCCATTCAGCCTTTGTGCCAGTACAGTATTGGATATTTGTAAGAGCTGTCCAATTAATCCCATACTCCCCATTCTTTCCCGTAGTACCCAGTGAGCCAGTGTGCAGTGAGACAGTGTGCAGTGAGACAATGTCCAGTGAGCCAGTGAGACACTGCCCAGTCAGACAGTGCGCAGTGAGACAGTGTGCAGTCAGATAATGTTCAGTCAGACAGTGTGCAGTGAAACAGTGCCCAGTCAGACAGTGCCCAGTCAGACAGTGCGCAGTGAGACAGTGTGCACTGAGACACTGCCCAGTCAGACAGTGCCCAGTCAGACAGTGTGCAGTGAAACAGTGCCCAGTCAGACAGTGCCCATGAAACAGTTACCCATGTAATAGTATTCAGTAAGACAATGTCCACTGAGCCAGTGAGGCAGTGCCAGGAGGAACACCATTTTACACAGATGCATTCAGACATTTGGAGAGCAGTCAGTGAGTGGTACTATTCCTCTATCAGAAGCGGAATTGGCCTGGGATCTGTGTACTGCACTTTCCAAAACTTAGCTCAGCTTTCCAGCAAATCAAACAAGAAGCTGGAAACCAACAGTGTAAATCACAGGCTGCTTGTACCATGGCAACAGCAGGGCGACTTCCTGTCTAATTGCTGGGTTTGAGTTATCCTGTGACTGTCATCTGTGAGCCAGTCACATCCAGGGTGCGATTTCAAAGCTGCTCAGCTAATTTAGGAAATGGAACAGACCATCTGCTTCACATCAACCACATTGCTGGAATCTTGTTGTGAAAATACATTTATAACAAATGAAAAAAAAGTGTGCATTTATGTAGCACCTTTCACAAACTCAGGACATCTCGACGCACCTTACACAAAGCAAGATTCCACATTGCGGCGCTGACTGGATAATCTGTCTTTGTTTCCGTGATTTTGGCTAAAGGATAAATGTCAGGCAGGACACCAGAGAGAGCTTTCATTTTCTTTATTGAAATATTAATATCTTTGTATCCACTTGAGAGGGCATGGCAGGACCCTGGTTAAGGTGCTATCGAAAGGCAGACAGTGCAGCACCTTTACAAAGTACTGCAGCCTGGGGAGTATCACCTGAAACCATATTCTCAGAATCGCTAGAATGGAACTTGAACCTACACATCTCTGGGGTAGAGGTGCTATCAGCTAACCTATAGGTGACAAAACTTGAGCATTTTGAAGTTAAATTAAAGAGAGGCACAGAGAGACGGCACCGTTTACTTTGTTCTTGTGTCCTGCTCCCAGAGACGCACCAAAAGCTAGTCCTTCCAAATAAATCTATTGGACTTTAACCCGGTGTCGTGTGATTTTTGACTTTGTCCACCCGAGTCCAACACCAGCTCCCCACACCATGGCTCCCAGTGAGGACCATCCTGCACTCCTACTTCTGTGGAAAAGTCTGACCTCTCTGCCATCTTGAAAAGCAGAGGGAAGATTATCTTGGCTGGGGCAATTAGGAACGGGCAACAATTAGTGACCCAGCCTGTGGTGTCCACTTCCCATGACCGGGATTGGAAATAAACAGAAAAACTGAACTTCACCCAACTGCCTCATCAGTGCTTTCCGGGGCATCACTTCACTCAATGTTATACCATCCGATCACAGCCAATGGGTATTAAGGGCAAGGCACTTTGCAGCACGGTGCCCCCTACAGGCCAGCTGACAGCATGACCTTGGATATTTACTGCAAGTTTTTGAAGGTTTGCCAAAGCCCTTTGTTACGGTCACAGCACCCCTCCCCACCAGCCCCTCCCTTACCACTAACAGGAATCCCCTTCCCACCCCGCCCAATCTCACCAGCCTCTCAATGTCAGGTGACATAGTGATAGTGTTACTTGCCAGTAATCCAGCGGTTCAAGTTAGCAAACTTGGGCACATGGATTCAAATCCCAACCAATTTGTTAATTAGGTTCTCCTTTTGGGAGTGAAATCTGCTGTCCTTACCTGGTCTCCCGTCCATGTAACTCCAGGCCAATAGCTAAATGGTTCACTGTTAACTACCCTCTGAACTAGCCCTACAATGCCACTCAGTTCAAGAGCAATTAGGGACAGGCAATAAATACTGGCCTTTGCAGTGATACTCAAAGGTAAGGGTTTAAGATCAGTAGCAGCAGGACTTTAAGATGCTGCTATTATTCCGGGGTCTGAGGTACAATGATACATTAATGCCGTCCTTAGCAAAACTGGCAACGTACCATCCGAGTGAATTCCTTATGAGGTGAGACTTTCAGAGTCTGTGGGATGACAAAAGCAGCTTAAAATTCCCTCGATTTTCAATTATTCATGAGTGTTAAGTATGGTGTTGTGGCTGCTTTGTGAAATTTGAGGTGAGTGCATTCAATAAACTGATTGTAAGTCATTTGTTTATCAGATGAGGAAGTGATTGTGAAAGAATATTAAATAGAGCATCCTCCTGACCTCATTAATAATACTGTAAGTCAATCACCTCTGTTGTACAGCATGAGAGAATAAATTCGATTCATTCATGCAAGGAATTAATTATCATTTAAATTACCTAAAACAACAACTCATTCAAATTCGATATACAAAATGCAGAGCAGTAAACAAAGAATGAATACTTCTTGTACAAAGTCAATACCACCAGTGGGATTTAGATCAGGATTCTGTGCAATTCTTTTTCACTAATTACAAATGCAAAATACAGTAAGTGCTGGAAACCTGAAACTAAAAAAACTGGAAATATTCAGCAGGTTTCATTTTTCTTTCATAATGGTATGTACTATCAACAAGGTTCATTGCAGAAATTCACCAAAGATCCTCAGACAGCACCTTCCAAACCCACAACCACTTCCATCTCGCCAAACAAGGGCAGCAGATACATGGGAACACCACCCCCTGCAAGTTCCCCTCCAAGCCACTCACCATCCTGACTCCAAAATATATCGCCATTCCTCCAGTGTCGCTAGGTCCCTCTCAGCTCCAGTGTCACTGGAACTCCCTCCCTCAGGACATTATGGGTGTATATACACCTCAAAGACAACATTGATTAAAGAAGGCAGCTTACCGTCACCTCAAGGACAATTAGAGATGGGCAATAAATGCTGACTTCAGTGGGCGGCACAGTGGCTCAGTGGTTAGCCCTGCTGCCTCACAGCACCAGGGACCCGGATTTGATCCCTGCCTCGGTGACTGTCTGTGTGGAGTTTGTACGTTCTCCCCATATCTGCTTGGGTTTCCTCCTACAATCCAAAGATGTGCAGGTTGGGTGAATTGGTCATGCTAAATTGCCCATAGGGTTAGGTGCATTAGTCAGGGGTAAATATAAGGTGGGGGAATAGGTGTGGGTGGGTTGCTCTTTGGAGGGTTGGTGTGGACTTGTTGGGCTGAAGGGTCTGTTTCCATACTGTAGGGTATCTAATCTAATCTAACCAGTGAGACCACATCCCATCAACAAATTGTAAAATGAGACAACATATATATGTGATACCAAGCCTCTTACAGGGTCAGCATTAGATGTGGGCAACAAAGACTTATCTATGTTGCATCTTTAATGCAAAAGCAGCTGAAGGTATTTTAAGGGACAGAGCACATGCTTTAGACAGAACAGCACAAAACAGAAAGTGCTGGAGAAATTCGGAAGGTCTGGCAGCATCAGTGGCCAGAGAAACAGCGTTAACGTTCTGAGCCATTCTGAAGAAGAGTTACTCAGAATGTTAACTCTGTTTCTCTCTCCACATCTGCTGAGATCCTCCAGTGCTTTCTGTTCTTACTTACCAGCCCTGTCAGCGACACTCACATCTCTTGAACATATAAATAAAGGATCTTCACTCATTTACATTCAGAAGCTGTGATGCTCTTTGGGAATCCTGAGGTTGTGAAATTATTAAAATGCAACTTCTTTCTTTGCATTGAATTGCTGTTCATTTTCTCCTTACCTTGGGACAGGCGTTTCGGCTGGGTCACCTGAACTCCATCCACCATGCACAGGTTCCCACACGGATACAGTGTTATTACTCCATTTCGGTTTTCGATGCAGCAATGCTGGTTAGCAATGCCGGGTCCTTGGATGCTAATGTCCTGTGGAGGGCAATCAGAACTGCCAAACGTGGTCCTCCCTGTCAGCAAGACAAGAATCACAGGTACGTCATGAGATTGACTCATTAAGAATGGCGCAAGATACAGACATGAGAAAGCAACGTAGTACAAGACTAGCCAAGAGAGTCTTGCCATCTTCCTGTCTCTGAGCCCCTCCACCTTCATTCTGCTTTACTGAGAAACCACATTTACCCAGCACTCAAGCTCCTTGGCCAACTGCTCAGCCAATCAGGATGGGTCTGTTTGACCACAGGAGGTGCTCACATTCGTGCGTGACCCTTCCTCACTGAGTGCTTGGTGGGGTCGTGCCCATTTATTAACCCAGCCAGGCTGGCATAAAAGCCCACCAGGTCCTCTATTGCCAACAGAAAGGAAACCGGCTGGTCTACATGTGACTTCATATCCAAAACATTGTGGTTGGCCCTTAACTGCCTCCCTTCACCCACCCCCAAAATGTTCCCACAAGCAAATCAGTTATATTTGATGTGGCTCATCACCACTCTCTCAAGGGCAGTTAGCGATAGGCAATAAATGCTGGTCTAGCCAGTGATGCCCACATCCTGTGAACAAGTAACAGTAGCAAAATTTCCGAACACCTTCTCGTAGGCAAGGAGTCCAACAATGGCAGCAATTCTCAAGCAAGGGTCCCCAGCCCTCAAAGTCTCTGAGAAAAGATTGGAAAATAAACCAATCATTCATAAACAGCCATTTATGCCAATGTGGAGTGTTGAGTTTGAAATGAGAGCGCAGGGCAGAGGTCCTTCTGACAAACTCTCACTCGCACTCACTAACTCACTTATACACTTCCTCAGGAGGCTAAGGATTTTCAGCATATCCATAAAGACCCTCATCAATATTTATAGATGCAACATAGAAAGCATTCTATCCAGGTGCATCACAGCATGTTATGGAAACTGCTCTGCCCCAGGACTGTACAAAACTACAAAGAGTTATATGCACAGCCCGGACCATCACGCAAGCCAATCTTCCATCCATTGACTCCAACTACACTTTACGTTGTCGTGGAAAGGCAGCCAACATCATCAAAGACCTTCCCACCCCGGTTACAATCTCTCCCAACCTCTTCCATCGGGCAGAAGATACAAATGCTTAAATACATGTACCAACAGATTCAAGAACAGCTTCTTCCTCATTGCTGTTAGACTTCTGAATGGACCTTTCATATTTCAAATCTAATGTTGATCTCGCTTTTTTTACACCTTCTGTGCACTATTACTTTGTATTCCTTGCTCTGTTCAATTGATTTGTATGTCCTTCTATGTTATGATCTGCCTCTACTGCTCACAAAACAAAACGTTTCACTGTACTTAGGTACATGTGACAATAATAAATCAAATCAAATCAAATCAATGACTCACTCACACTCGCTCATATGAACTCACTTGCGCGCAGACACACACTTCCTCACTCATTCACTTGCTCACTTCCAAGTTACATGTAAGGTCTGTTAAACAAACATAATGAATATATATTATTTAGAAAGAGAAACTTGGAGTTGGCAGAGGGGGTTGTGAAATTTTTATAACATCCAGTCTCAATTTTTAATTTAGTTTGTCGTGGGATATGAGGGTCAGTGGTAACACCAGTTTCTGTTGTTCATCCCCTAATTAAACCCTGATCACTGTCTCTGAGCAGATTCAGAAACATTGACCCGGCATGAGCAGATTAATCTAAAATTATTTCACACTTAATGCCAGGGCTTCATACTGGGATAGTAACCTTTCAATGTGCCTCCAGAACAGTAATGTCCTATATTGGGTTGACCTCTTCCCAAATTCACTTGACAGACTAAACTTTAAAAATAGTCTCTGCTGTTTAAAAATAAAACTGGCTAGAAAGGGATATAATTAGTTATAAGCCAAGTTTATACTTTAACAAATTAGTACTTAGTCTCCAGTCAACATGTAGCACCAAATGTCACAAAGGAGAGAAGGTTAACAAGGTGTTTGCCACATTTTTGTGAAAATTAAACATTTAGACCCAAGTCTGTAATTCACTTAGAGTGCAGTGTAGATTGAGCAGAAGGGTCCTATATTCCAAGGATTAAGTTGCTTGGAGAGATTACTCAAACTAGGGTTCTATTCCCTGGAATTTAGAGGATGAGGAGTGATTTGGACAAAGTTTCTAGATGTTAAGGGATATAAGTAGACAGAGTCTGTCTGTTTCCGTTCGTTGGAGAGTCCAGGTCTAGAATGCATTGTTGTCTAAAAACTTTAGCCAGATTTTCCAGCAGGGAAATTGGAAAACACTTCAACACTACAAAAGGTTTGGATGGCAATATATGAGATCAAATGTTAATTTTGAAATTTGGATTAATCAACCCCAGTTAACCAAATGTATTGAGGGTAATGAGGGAAATGTGCTCATATGAAGTTGTTCACAGATCATATCTGAATCTCATTGAATGGTTGTAACAGATTCAGGAGGCTAAATGGCGTCCTCACATTCCAGTCTGTAACTAACTGCCAGGTATCTGCTATTCCACACATAAATCCGCTGAACCTCTCAAATAGGTATCAGTCTGTGACTCAGTTCCAGGTATCTGTTATTCTCTAGGTGCTCTTTTATTTTCCACAATTTTTTTTACATGCAGGTTGGGCAAGCTGTAACTAGTGGAGTTCCAGAGAGATCAATGTTGGGGCCTTAATCATTTACAATCAACAATTTGGATGACAGAACCAAATGTATGGGAAGCTTTATAAATTTTCCAATAACAACAAGATTTATTGTTCCAGCAAGTAAGTTGTTAAGATGAGACAGAGGGTGCTAAAAGGGATATTGGTGGATTAATTGAGTGGGAAAAATATTGATAATGACATGGACAAATGTGACCTCGCCAGTTTGGCAGGAAGAATAGAGAAGAAGAATATTATTTAAATGGAGAAACATTGTGAAACTGAGGGACAGAGGGATCTGGGTGACATGGTATATAAATCTCAAAATGTTAGTATGCAGATATCAGGAAGGCAAGTGGAATATTGAGATTTATTGCAAGGGAATAAAACTGGGGAATAGGAGCAAAATACTAGGGATGCTGAAGGTCTGAAAGACAAAACGGAGAGTAATGGAGAAACTCAGCACGTCTAGCAGCACCTACGGAGAGAGAAACGGAGTTAATGTTTGTAGCCCAGTGTGACTCTTCTTCAGCGTGCACATAAGACTTCACATAAAAGTGGAGACATGTCACTGCAGCTGTATTGACCTCACTGAGGCCACATCTGGAGTACTGTGCACAGTTTGGCCTCCTTACTGGAAAATGGAAATAAATGGGTTAGATGCACTTCAGAGAAAGTTCAACTGACTCATTCCTGAGATGAAGATAAAAATCACACAACACCAGGTTATAGTCCAACAGGTTTAATTCCAAATAAACCTATTGGACTATAACCTGATGTTGTGTGATTTTTAACCCAGTCCACCCCAGTCCAACACCAGCATCTCCAAATCCTGACATGAAGAGCTTTTCTGAAGAAAGGTTGAACAGACTGGACCTGAATTTGTTGGATTTGAGAATAATGAGGTGATCTTAGTGAAACAATTATTATTCTGAAAGGGGAGATACCCAGAGGATGTTTCCCCTTAGAGAGAGACTAAAAATGAGCCAACATGGACTAAAAATGAGATGTCTCCCTTTTAAGACAGGGATGAGGAGAAATATTTCTCCTGGGGTCATTAGAGTGTATCATTTTCTCGAAAGCAGCAGAGGCTGAATCACAGAAATTATTTAATGCTGGATTGATAGTGTTTTTTTGATAGACAAGGAAATCAAGAGAATCTGACAGGAAGGTGGATCTGAGACCACAACCAGATCAACCATGATCTTACTGAATATCAGTGCAGGTGTGAAGGACTGAGTGATCTATTCCTGTTCCTAAATCCTACTGTAGATGTCCCTCAAAACCGGGATTTAAGTGAGGATGGCATGGTGGCTCAGCGGTTAGCACTGCTGCCTCACAGCAATGGGGACCCAAGTTTGAATCCAGCCTCGGGTGACTGTCTGTATGGAGTTTACACATTCTCCCCGTGTCTGTGTGGGTTTCCTCCGGGTGCTCCGGTTTCCTCCCACAGTCCAAAGATGTGCAGGTTAGGGTGGATTGACCATGCTAAATTGCCCATTGTGTCCAGGGATGCACAGGCTAAGTGGATTAGCTATGGCAAATGCAGGGTTACAGGGATTGGGGGGAGGGAGTTGGTAGAGGTGGGATGCTGTTTTGAGGGTCAGTGTGGACTTGATGGGCTGAATGGCTGCCTCCACACTGTTGCGATTCTATGATAAATCCCTGCCTATAACTCAGTCCTGGGCATTCTAACTAGGTTTTTAAAGCAAGACATTTCTGTTTGTAGTGAATGGTCTGTGTGATGTCCAGTTGCAGAAGTGGGGACTTTGACCAATGGCTGCATTTATCTTTACCGGGGCACCCAGGATATTAGAGGAAACAGAGACGGGGGAAATCATTCCATTTAGAGGTCTCGAAAACAAGTGGGGAAGCCTGGGAATTTGTATACCCCCACCAGGAGCAACCACTGTGCACTGAATTGTCTTTGCGTCTGAGTGCTGTAGATGCTGAACAGAGAGAGAAACATTTCTTCTCATCTCTATCATAAAAGGGAGACCTCTCATTCTGGTCTACTCCAATCCCATGGATATTTCGGCCAATTCATTCGATTATTTAATTCAACACAGACTGAGGATTCAACCGAACCATCTGGGACACAAAGGCTCCATCAAGCTCTGGACTTTCTTCCTAAAGCTTTCACTCTCTTTTCTTCCTGAAGTTCCCCTTTAACATTTATTCCATTTACTAAGAGAAGGAAGTGACTGTTAAAGGTGGTGTTACATTCTCCACCACCTTCAACATCCACTCCCTGTACCAGGGACGCCCAGTTGCAGCAGTATGTACCGTCTACAAGACGCACTGTAGCAACTCACGAAGGCTCCACCGACAGTACCTTCCAAACTATACAAATAAAATAAAAATATGTCCTCATGTGGCTCAAGCCTCTATGTGCTTGATACACCTGGGGTTTTTTTTATTAATGATGCTATGTAAATAGAAGTTAATACCTCTCTGATAATGTGCAGTCGACGGCAGAGGTCAAAGGACATAACTCTGACTTGACAAGAAGCAGATACAGTCATAGAGATGTATAGCATGGAAACAGACCCTTCGGTCCAACCCGTCCATGCCGACCAGGTATCCCAACCCAATCTCGCCCCACCTGCCAGCTCCCGGCTCATATCCCTCCAAACCCTTCCTATTCATATACCCATCCAAATGCCTTTTAAATATTGCAATTGTACCAGCCTCCACCACTTCCTCTGGCAGCTCATTCCATACACATACCATCCTGTGTGGAAAAGTTGCCCCATAGGTCTCTTTGCCCCTCTCACCCTAAATCTGCGTCCTCTAGTTCTGGACTCCACCACCCCAGGGAAGAGACCTTGTCTATTTACCCTATCCATGCCCCTCATCATTTTATAAATCTCTATAAGATCACCCCTCAGCCTCTGACGCTCCAGGGAAAACAGCCCCAGCCTGTTCAGCCTCTCCCTGTAGCTCAAATCCTCCAACCCTGGCAACATCCTTGTAAATCTTTTCTGAACCCTTTCAAGTTTTAAAACATCCTTCCTATAGGAAGAAGACCAGAATTGCACACAATATTCCAAAAGTGGCCTAACCAGTGTCCTGTACAGCCGCAACAAGACCTCCTAACTCATGTAGGTAAAAACAATGACTGCAGATGCTGGTTCTCCTTCAAGATCCTCCATTCCATGCTCGCAGCAATGTGCCAGCACCTAACCTCTCTACAGTCAGCCCTGCCTCAGCTGAGGGCCACACTCTCTCAGAATTGCAAAGGACCCACTCTGTACTACATCCTCAGGAGAATTCATACTCTAAACAAACAGTATTTCAACTCCGTTTCAAACATCAAAAATTGTAAGTACAACAAGCTTTTATCTATCTACCTCCATAACCAGCGCTCCTCAAACATTCCAGAAGATTCCCCAGGCCTCTGGATATGCTCGGACGCCATTAGCCATGCAGCTGGTGCAGCCGCTATCCCCACACTGATTGATGACATTATTTCTGCCCCCATCATGGCTGCTTCCACAGCCACTTCCGCCCCTCACAGTTCCTCATGCACCACACGTGACATCACTTCCGCCCCGCATATCATTGTTGATGTCACAGTGACTTACGCCCCCCCATACTGACGTGTTTTCCACCACTTCCACCCCCACCAACGCCACTCACCTGCATTCTGCTGACACGCCCCCC
>NC_057744.1:3614153-3637446 GCF_004010195.1 Chiloscyllium plagiosum | reverse complement strand
TCACTTTCATCCCCTCCCCCACTCACCTATTGTACTCTATGCTACTTTCTCCCCACCCCCACCCTCCTCTCATTTATCTCTCCACCCTCCAGGCACTCTGCCTGTATTCCTGATGAAGGGCTTTTGTCTGAAACGTCGATTTTACTGGACTCCGGATGCTGCCTGAACTGCTGTGCTTTTCCAGCACCACTAATCCAGAATCTCCCAACTCCTGTACTCAATATTCTGACCAATAAAGGAAAGCATACCAAGCGCCTTTTTCACTCTCCTATCTACCTGCAACTCCACATTCAAGGAGCCATGAACCTGCACTCCAAGGTCTCTTTGTTCAGCAACACTCCCTAGGACTGATTTAGAGATGTCAGTGTTGGACTGGGGTGGACAAAGTTAAAAATCACACAACACCAGGTTATAGTCCAATAGGTTTATTTAAGAGCACTAGCATTCAGACCACTGCTCCTTCATCAGGTGATTGTCCCTAGGACCTTACCATTAAATATATAAATCCTAGGAGAAAGTGAGGACTGCAGATGCTGGAGTACCAGAGTTGAAAAATGTGGTGCTGGAAAAACACAGCAGGCCGGCAGCATCCGAGGAGCAGGAGAATCGACATTTCGGGCATAAGCATTCCTGAAGAAGGGCTTATGTCCGAAACGTAGATTCTCCTGCTCCTTGGATGTTGCCTGACCTGCTGTGTTTTTCCAACACCACATTTTTCAACTCTAATATACAAATCCTGCAAAAGTTTGCTTTCCCAAAATGCAGCACCTCAATATATCTTCAAACCTACTTCCTAATCAGTACTTAAACCAAACAAACTACAAAGAAGATTGTCCTGAACTGTTTTGGTAGTCAGTTTCATTCAGCCTTGAGCTTGTTTTTAAGCTGATGGCATCTCTGATCTGCTTTGTTCCTGTTGATAAAGCCCTAGTGCGTCAGGAACTGTTGGTTTGTGATGGAAATGAACAGCATCACACCATCACCTCCCCTGCCCCGGGGCTTCACTGCTTATGGCAGCTGGGTCATCATTACCTCTGTCAAACACTGCATGAAATGAGAGCCAGTCATTGGGAAATTTCCACTTTGGTGAAGACAGAGCTCACTCGAGGAGTGAGACGTAACTGGAAAAATATCAGGCAGGTATTGCTCTCAACCACAACTGAAGCAAATCGGCATAACCATTCCAACGTGTAAGCACACACACACACGCAGTCATCAACACGCACACACAAAAAGGCATACAGATGTAGACACACATGCACAAAGACAAATGCACACAGACATCAACATGCGCACACACATAAAGACACACGTACACATACACAAAGACATATAGGTATTGACATACATAGAGGCACTAGACCTAGACACACTTATAGACACACACAGGCAAACACGTACTTAAATAAACATACACAGACACATATAAACAGACACAGACACACACACGTACACATTTATAAACAGAAACGTGCTAATACAGTACACTGAATCAGACATACAGTTAAAAATCACACAACACCAGGTTGTAGTCCAACAGGTTTATTTGGAAGCACTAGCTTTCAGATTAACCACCTGATGAAGGAGCAGCCCTCCGAAAGCTAGAGCTTCCAAATAAACCTGTTGGACTATAACCTGGTGTTGTCTGATTTTTAACTTTGTCCACTCCAGTCCAACACCAGTTCCTCCACATCATGGCAGAGATGCAGTGAGATGGGCGCGCACACACGCGCACACACACAAGTCCCAAAGCGTATTTCAATGCAACAGCTTTGAGGTGGAGTCAGTTTAGTGATGTAGGCAGCATGGCAGCCAATTTTAGATTAGATTCCCTACAGTGTGGAAACAGGCCCTTTGGCCCAAACAGTCCACACCGACCCTCCGAAGAGTAACCCACCCAGACCCATTTCCCTCTGACTAATGCAGCTAACACCATGGGCAATTTAGCGTGGCCAATTCACCTGACCTGCACATCTTTGGACTGTGGGAGGAAACCGGAGCACCCGGAGGAAACCCGCACAGACACGGGGAGAATGTGCAAACTCCACACAGTCAGTCGCCTGAGGCTGGAATCAAACCTGGGACCCTGGTGCTGTGAGGCAGCAGTGCTAACCACTGAGCCACCGTGCCGTAGACAGTAAGCTCCCACCAACAGGAACATGTTATGTCCTTACAATCTGGCCTTAGTGAAGCTATGTGAGAGATAAATATTAGCCCCATCTCAGTAGGAATACCCTTCAGAATAATGCCATTAGATATTTTCATTCCACCCTGGGAGAGAAGACTGTTTAATGTTTCATCTGGAACATGAACTAAACCATAGAGAAACAAAGGTGGTTAATGAGAAAAATGATGTGCAGGAGCCGGTGTTGGACTGGGGTGAACAAAGTTAAAAATTACATAACAGCAGGTTATAGTCCAACAGGTTTATTTAAAAACACAAGCTTTTGGAGCGTACCTGACGTTGTGCGATTTATAACAATGACAAAAATGTCAGTGCAAACAAGGAGACAAGAAAATTGATCAGCTGATGTAAACTTCTATATGAGACAGTCACAATTTGTAGCAAGCAGCAGCAGGTCAGGCATCATCCAGGGAACAGGAGAGTCGAGTTTCGGGCATAAGCCCTTCTTCAGGAATGAGGAAAGTGTGTCCAGCAGGCTAAGATAAAAGGTAGGGAGCAGGGACTTGGGGGAGGGGTGTTGGAAATGCGATAGGTGGAAGGAGGTCAAGGTGAGGGTGACACAACACCAGGTTATAGTCCAACAGGTTTAATTGGAAGCACACCTGCTTTCGGAGCGACGCTCCTTCATCAGGCAATTTGTAGCAACCTGCAGTGCAGGTAAAGCGCACAATTTTGCAGGAACGACAAACATTCCAAAAGGTACTTTCCTCACGTCTCCACTTACAAGGGACAGAAATGAATAAGTTACAGAGCTGCTTTGTGAAGTGTCTTTTGTCAGTTGTCCCTTGCTCAGTTGTTAAAAATGCCACTGAATGTGAAACAATGCTGACCTCTCCAAAGAAGCAAACTCAGAGTCTTGTTTGATGTGGTGCCCAGAGATTGGGTCTGATAACAGCGCTCAGACAACTTGTTATCTGTCTCAGTGCAGTCTTTCCAGAGAAATTTAATCTGATCCTTTAATCTCCTACCCACTCCCCATACCAGCACCAAACTAGTTCCCAAAAGCAAGGGTGGAGGGGCCTTCAAGATAAGACATTTTGCACACAATGATGTCTAGTGGGATGCCTGTAGGTCTTCTCAAAACACAATCAAACTAAAATAAACATGGAATGAGAATGTGTTTAAATTATTCCATTTCCTTTTGTTTCGAAAACTACTTCTCAGTGAGTATCTAGAGCAAATCTCTGCAATTAAATGACAGATTTTTTTCAAAGTTTATGAGGAATCCTAATACTTTGACATTAAAGATTTAGAGGGATTTCCTCTTCTTCCTCCTTATATAGAATTGAAAAAAAATGCCCTCGTGTCCTTTCTAAACCTTTCTCCTCCCTCCTTAAAAATATGCCCCTAGTCTTGAAATCACCTATCCGAGGGTAAAGACGCATGCCATTCACCTTACCCATAGCCCTCATGATTTTATAAACCTCTATCAGGTCATCCCTATGCTCCAGTGAAAAAAGCCCCAGCTTATCCAGCCTCTCCCTGTAACTCAAGCCTTCCATTCCCGACAACATCCTGGAAATCTCTTCTGAACCCTCCCCAGCTTAATAATATCCTTCCTATAACAGGGCAACCTGAATTGGACACAGTGTTCCTGGAGAAGCGTCATCAATGTCCTGTACAATCGCAACATAACATCTCAATTCCTACACACGAAGGTGTGAGCAACGAAGTCAAGTGTACTAAATACCTTCTTAACCATCCCATCTATATGTGTCGCAAACTTCCTTAAAGTATGGGCCTGAACCTCTCGGTCTCTCTGTTCTATAACACAATCCAAGGTCCTACTTACAAATGTATAACTCCTGCCCTTGTTTGTTTTAGCTAAATGCAATACCTCACATTTATCCAAATTAAACTCCATCTGCCACTCCTCAGCCCATTCACCCAATCGATTAAGATCTCTTTGTACTCTTGGATAATCTTCTTCGCTGTCCACGACACACCATTTTTGGTGTTATCAGCAAAATTGACTAACTATGCCTCCTATATTCTCATCCAAATCATTTATATAAAATGACAAACAAAACAGCACCCAGCACTGATCCCTGGAGGGCACAGTGTAAAATTCGGAATGCTGCAGAGATAACTGAGGAGCATTGGAAAGACTTCTCTCATGCACAAGTTGAACCAGCATCATCGGAAAGGATCACCAAACAGCACCGTTTGAGGGGTCTCTCCCAGCACTGATCTGCTTAGCTACCTTAAAAAAGCAAAGTATTGGAAATCCAAACTAAAAACAGCAAGTGCTCGTGAGACTCAGCAAGTCTGGCAGCATCTGTGGACAGCGAAACAGCATTAATGTTTGGAGTCCTGAGTCTAGGACGGTTCTGAAGAAAAGTCCTGCAGTTCAGACCCATCTACCCAACGTCAGCATCCAACCCTTCACCTCTCACCTTCTTCAAGAGGAAGCAATGTGACAGCGATGCTGAGACGGCCACTGCCCAGGCTAACCAGGTGAGGCTTGTCCGTTTGTACCTTCAGCCCCTTGCCGGTGTCAATAAGGTCCAGAGGGGTGTTCTGAGAGGGAAAAAAAGAACAGCATGATGTCAGTTGGCTTGGAATAACATAAGGACAGAAGCAATAGGAGCAGGAGTAATCTCTGGGTCCCTTGAACCTGCTCCTCCATTTCCTGCAAACATGGTCAATCTTCTCAACTTCCCTTTCCCACCCGATCCCCACAGGATCCAAACTTCCACTGGATTCAGTTTGGAACCGACTCAATGACTGAGCATCATTGGTTCTCCGGGGGAGAGAATTCCAAGGATTCACAGCCTGTGAGTGGGGAGTTTTCTCTTCCTCAGTTATGGAGGAGAAAGTGAGGACTGCAGATGCTGGAGATCAGAGCTGAAAATGTGTTGCTGGAAAAGCGCAGCAGGTCAGGCAGCATCCAAGGAACAGGAGAATCGACGTTTCGGGCATAAGCCCTTCTTCAGGAAGAAGATTCCTGAAGTTGTTCCAGCAACACATTTTCAGCTCTTCCTCAGTTATATACAGCTGAATTCTAGTCCCGAGACTCTGCTCTCTTGTTCTAGATTTTGTGACCACAGAAACAGCCTTTCAGCTTCCATCCTGCAGAATGCGATACGATTGAATGAAATCACCTTTTAATCCTCTAAACACCAAGACTGCACAGACCTATTCCACTCAAAGCACAGACAATAGACCTGACATAATTAAAAACAGCATGTGCACAGATAACATATTTTGATTTGGTTTAATTTGGTATGACTGACATTTATAATGAAAGTTTCCATTGTAGGTGGTCAGCATACAGATACATAGGAGCGCCAATAGGACCCCAAATTACTAAAGAAATAAACAAAACTCCCAGAAAGATGCCCCTTCCAATGCCTATGTTTGCCCTCAGTTTCTCAGTTTAAGTTCCCTTGCCCTCTCCTAATTCTGTCACCTCTTCCAGCCCCAAGTCCTTACCTCAGCCCCCCCAGCCCCCAGAACACTCCATTCCCAACAGATCTTTGCTGTGGGGTGATTGACTCAATTCGATGGCAGGGGATGAAGTTGCCGATAAATACATCCCAGTGGATCAAGAGTACGTTGGGAATCAGTGCAGAGTGTGATCTGTTTCTGTGTCTGCTAATGTGAAGGCTAATGAAAAGGAACAAACTTGCATTGATATAGCACCTTTCATGACCTGAAGGCTCCCCCAAAGCATTTTGCAGCCAATCTATGAGGTTCTGAAGTGTTGCGAAGTGTTGTAAGAAACCCAGCAGCCAACTGACACACAGCAAGTTCCCATAACAGCCACAAGATACATAACTACAGACGCTGTTGGAGAGATTCTGAGTGAGAGATAAGTATTAGCCACGGCACTGGGAGAGAACTTCCATGGGTTTGCTGGATGATTCTCCATGGCTACATGAGATGGTATCGTCAGTGCCAGTTTAATGTCTCATTTAACACTTGGCACTGCCAAGCAGTACAGCATGTAATGGGAACACCCAGGCGGCATGAAAGATTCCTGAAAGTGGTCTGAACTCACCATCATCTACCTCAGCGGGAACACCACCCACTGAGCGGGCACCTGCAACAAGACACCATTCGTTTCTCTTTAATAGTGCCCAGGTAATACCTGACAGCTCATAATGTCATGGCAACTACAATCCCACAGATGCTGACTTCCCTTCCACCCACCCGCTAAAGCCTGGTAGTGCCTAATAGTTGTTACATTCCTTGATGTCACATTTTGCAGCAGACTGAACTGCCTTGTGGCTGAATGATATATCTGAGGCATTGTACCTGTCCCCCACAATCTCCAGACTGACCCATTGGACAATCTGTCCATTTGCAGCAGAGAGAAATCTCACTTTCTGGTTTATCCCCAAGGCTTTCTACCCAGCTGCCTGAAAGCACTGACTATTTCTGAATTAGGTCAGAAGTCACACAACACCAACAGGGTTGTTTGAAATCATAAGCTTCCAGAGCACTGTCCCTTCGATGAAGGACTATAACCTGGTGTTGTGTGACTTTTGACCTTGTCCACTCCAGTCCAACACCAGCACCTCCACATCATTCCTGAATTACTGCGAACTGTGTTGATGAGGGTCTGCTTTGTCATCAACCCATGCAGAAATGTTATAGCACCCTCTGGAGCAGGTGGAACCTGAACCCAGCCTCATGGCTCAAAGGCAGGGGCACTACCCCATCGGGGGAGGGAGGTGTGTGTGTGTGTGAGCATGTGTGTGTGTGTGTATGTGAAAAGTAGAGCACAGTACAGACCCTTCGGCCCTCGATATTGTACCAAGCATTTATCTTAATCCAAGATCAACCTAACCTACACACCCCTCAATTTACAACCATCCATGTGCTTATCCAGCAGTCACTTAAATGTCCCTAATGTCTCTGACTCTACCGCTGGCAGTACATTCCATGCACTCATCACTCTGTGTAAAGAACCTACCTCTGACATCTCCCCTACACCTTCCTCCAATCACCTTAAAATTATGACCCCCTCGTGACAGCCATTTCCGCCCTGGGGGAAAGTCTCTGGCTATCTACTCTATCTATGCTTCTCATTACCTTGTACACCTCTATCAAGTCCCTCTCTTCCTTCTTCTCTCCAGTGTGAAAAGCCTTAGCCCAATCAACCTTTCTTCATAAGACAAGCCCTCCAATGCAGGCAGCATTGGTAAACCTGATAAATCTCTTCTGCTCCCTCTCTAAAACATCTACACCCTTCCTATAATGAGGCGACCAGAACTGGACACTATATTCCAAGTGTCGTCTAACCAGGGTCTTATAGAGCTGCAGCAAAACCTTGTGGCTCTTAAACTCAATCCCCCTGTTAATGAAAGCCAAAGCATCATACGCCTTCTTAACAACCGATCAAATTGGGTGGCAACTTTGAGGGATCTATGTATGTGCAGCCCAAGATCATCCATATTGCCAAGAGTTCTGTCTTTTGACCTCCCAAAATGAATCATTTCGCATTTATCCAGGTTGAACCCCACCTGCCACTTCTCAGCCCAGCTCTGCATCCTGTCAATGTCTTGTTGGAGCCTGCAACAGCCCTTGATACCATTTACAATACCGACGACCTTTGTGACATCAGCAAACTTACTAGCCCATCCGCTTCTTCATCCAAGTAATTTATAAAAAGTACAAAGAGCAGAGGCCCAAGAACAGATCCCTGCGGGACACCACTGGTCACTGACCTCCAGGCAGAATACATTCCATCCACTACCACTCGCTGTCTTCTTTCGGCCAGCCAATTCTGTATCCAGACAGCCAAATTTTCCTGTACCCTATATCTCCTAACTTTCTGAATGAGCCTACCTTGGGGAACCTTTTCAAATGCCTTACTGAAATCCATATACACCACATCCACTGCTCGACCTTCATCAACTTGTCACATCCTCAAAGAACTCAATAAGGCTTGTGAGGCATGACCTTCCCCTCTCAAAGCCGTGCTGACTACCTTCAATCAAACTATGTTTTTCCAAATACTCATAAATCCTATCTTTCAGAATCCTTTCAAGTACCTTGTTTACCACAGATGTAAGATGGACTGGTCTGTAATTCCCAGGGATTTCCCTATTCCCTTTCTTGAACAGAGAAACAACATTCACCTCCTTCCAATCATCCGGTATTACTCCCGTGGAAAGTGAGGATGCAAAGATCACCGTCAGAGATGCAGCAATCTCATTCCTCACTTCCCATAGTAACCTTGGATCTATCTGCTCTGGCCCTGAGGACTTATCTGTCTTGATGCTTCCAAGAATTTCTAGCACATCCACTTCTTTAACATCAATCTGTTCAAGCTTATTAACCTGGTCCACGGTTACTATCAGCAAGGTCCCTCTCTCTAATGAATACTGAAGTAAAAAACTCATTTAGGGCCTCCCTTACCTCTTCAGACTCCAGGACATGTTCCCTCACCATCCCTGATCAGCCCTACCTCCTCTCTGATCATTCTTTAATTCCTCATGTAAGTGTAGAACACCTTTGGGTTTTCCCTAATCCGTCTCACCAAGGCTTTTCCATGTCCCCTCCGAGCTCTCCTCAGTTCTTTCTGAGCTACCGTGTAATCCTCTAAAGCTGTGCCAGATCCCTGCTTCTTCAACCTTGTGTAAGCTTCCTTCCTCCTATCGATGAGGAGCTCCTCTGTTCTCCCTCACCTTACCATTCCTTGCCTGTCTCAGTGGGACAAAGTTATCCAACATTTGCAACAAGTGCTCCTTAAACAGCCTCCACATTTCTGTTGTGTTTTTCCCGTAGAGCAATCGTTCCCAATTTATACTCCACAGCTCCTGTTGAAGATCAGTATAATTTCCCCTCCCTCAATTAAATACCCTCCCATACTGTCTGTTGTGAGCAACTATTCGCAGAGTTGTAAACACTCCTCATATTGTTTAACTTCACCGGCCAGGGGCACCGTCCATGCATCATGTGGAAACTTTGTGATTGGAGAAAATCCTTCCATCCCATTATGAGGAGTGGGGGACACACTATCTCCAAAGTAATAGCTGCACTAATAAGATTAACATGATCCTATTACAGTGAAAGTGATTTGGAACACAGCAGCATGATGAAGAAATCGTTTTGCAGTCAGTACATGTAATGGTGTATCAATTGCATGTATCGCTGGGGCTGGGGTGGAGGTGGTGGAGAGCGTCAAGTTCCTAGGAGTAAATATCACCAACAATCAGTCCTGGTCCACCCACATTGACGTTATAGTAACAAAGCACATCAACACCTCGACAGGTCGTTCTGCTATAACGCATGTTTCATCAACGTGAATTCATTGTAACACGATTGACGAATTGGGGACGCTGTTTCTACAATGTGAACTTTTAAACCATGTGTTAGTTTTTCTTGCGATTACATTGCCGACACTTTAAGCACTGTTGCTAAAGCGCAATCTTTTCTATAATCTGCACAAGAACACAACCATGGCATTATAGAAGAACTGACTGTACATCCTCCAAGGCTAAGGAGGTTCAGCACAAAGACTCTTACCAATTTTTACAGATGCACCAACGAAAGCATCCTACCTGGAGGCATCACAGCTTGGTATGACAGCTGCTCTGCCCAAGACCAGAAGAAATTACAGAGAGTTGTGAACGCAGCCCAGTCCGTCACACAAACAGCCTTCCTTCTATTGACTGGCTGGACCAAAGGAGCTGTTTCCATACTGTTTGACTTGATGACTCCATCTACACTTCCTGCTGCCTCAGGAAAGCAGCCAACATCATCAAAGAGCCCTCCCACCCTGGTTATCCTCTCTTCCACCCTCTTCCATCGGGCAGAAGATACAAAGGATTGAAAACACGTACCAAGAGATTTAAGAACAGTTCCCCGTGTTATCAGTCTGATGAACAGATCTCTCATACTGTAGAGTTGATCTCTATATTCTGCATTCTGTTCTATTACCCTGATGTACTTCTGTAAGGTATGATTTAGAGTCATCAGCTCATAGAGATGCACAACATGGAAACAGATTGTCCTGGAAACAGATTTCCTGAAGAAGGGCCTGTGCCCGAAACGTCGAATCTCCTGTTTCCTGGATGCTGCCTGACCTGCTGTGCTGTTCCAGCAATAAAGTTTCAACAACAGATTGTCCATGCCGACCAGATATCCCAACCCAATCTAGTCCCACCTGCCAGCACCCGGCCCATATCACCCCAAACCCTTCCTATTCATATACCCATCCAAATGCCTTTTAAATGTTGCAATTGTACCAGCCTCCACCACTTCCTCTGGCAGCTCATTCCATACACGTACCACCCTCTGCCTGAAAACATTGTCCCTTAGGTCTCTTTTATATCTTTCCCCTCTCACCCTAAACCTATGCCCTCTAGCTCTAGACTCCCTCATCCCAGGGAAAAGACTTTGTCTATTTACCCTAGCCATGCCCCTCATGATTTTATAAACCTCTGTCAGGTCACCCCTCAGCCTCCGACGCTCCAGGGAAAACAGCCCCAGCCTGTCCAGTCTCTCCCTATAGCTCAGATCCTCCAACCCTGGCAACATCCTTGTAAATCTTTTCTGAACCCTTTCAAGTTTCAAAATATCCTTTCAATAGGAAGGAGACCGGAATTGCATGCAATATTCCAACAGTGGCCTAACCAATGTCCTGTACAGCCATGACATGACCTCCCAACTCCTGTACTCAATACTCTGACCAATAAAGGAAAGCATACCAAACGCCTTCTTCACTATCCTATCTACCTGCGACTCCACTTTCAATGAGCTATCAACCATTTATCTAAATTACACTCCATCTGCCACTTCTCAGCTCATTGGCCGAAATGATCCAGATCCTGTTGTAATCTGAGGTAACCTTCTTCGCCGTCCACTACACCTCCAATTCTGGTGTCATCTGCAAACTTACTAACACTTACACTCACATTCAAATCATTTATATAAATGGCGAAAAGTAGAAGACCCAACACCGAACCTTGTGTCACTCCACTGGTCACAGGCCTCCAGTCTGAAAAACAATCCTCCACCACCACCCTCTGTCTTCTACCTTTGAGCCAGTTCTGTATCCAAATGGCTAGTTCTCCCTGTATTCCATGAGATCTAACCTTGCTAATCAGTCTCCCATGGGGAACCTTGTTGAACCTTACTGAAGTCCATATAGATCACATCTACTGCTCTGCCCTCATCAATCCTCTTTGTTACTTATTCAAAAAACTCAATCAAGTTTGTGAAACATGATTAACCACGCACAAAGCCATGTTGATTAGATTAGATTAGATTACTTACAGTGTGGAAACAGGCCCTTCGGCCCAACAAGTCCACACCGCCCCGCCGAAGCGAAACCCACCCATACCCCTACGTTTTACCACTTACCTAACACTACAGGCAATTTAGCATGGCCAATTCACCTGACCTGCACATCTTTGGACTGTGGGAGGAAACCGGAGGACCCTGAGGAAACCCACGCAGACACGGGGAGAACATGCAAACTCCACACAGTCAGTCGCCTGAGGCGGGAATTGAACCCGGGTCTCTGGCGCTGTGAGGCAGCAGTGCTAACCACTGTGCCACCGTGCCGCCCTTGACTATCCCTAATCAGTCCTTGCCTTTCCAAATACATGTGCACCCTGTCTCTCAGGACTCCCTCCAACAACTTGCCCACCACCGAGGTCAGGGTCACTAGTCTGTAGTTCCCTGGCTTGTCCTTACCTCCTTTCTTAAACAGTGGCACCATGTTAGCCAAACTCCAGTCTTCTGGCACCTCCCCTGTGGCTATCGATGATGCAAATATCTCAGCAAGAGGCCCAGCAATCACTTCCCTAGCTTCCCAAAGAGTTCTAGGGTACACCTGATCAGGTCCTGGGGATTTATCCACTTTTACATTTTTCAAGACAAACAGCACTTCCTCCCGTGTAAAATGGATATTTTTCAAGATGTCACCATCTATTTCCTTATATTCTTTATCTTCCATTTCCTTTTCTACAGTAAACACTGATGCAAAATACTCATTTAATATCTCCCACATTTTCTGCGGCTCCACACAAAGGCCACCTTGCTGATCTTTGAGGGGCCCTATTCAATCCCTAGTTACCCTTTTGTCCATAATGTATTTGTAACAACCTTTGGATTCTCCCTAACTCTATTTGTCAAAGCTATCTCATGTCCCCGTTTTGCCCTCCTGATTTCCCTGTTAAGTATACTCCTACTGCCTTTATACTCTTCTAAGGATTCACTCGATCTATCTTGTCTATACCTTACATATGTTTCCTTCTTTTTCTTAACCAAACCCTCAATTTCTTTAGTCATCCAACCATTCCCTATACCTACCAGCCTTTCCTTTCACCCTGACAGGAATATAATTTCTCTGGATTCTTGTTATCTCATTTCTGAAGGCTTCCCATTTTCCAGCCGTCCCTTTACCTGCTTACATCTGTGCCCAATCAGCTTTTGAAAGTTCTTGCCTAATACCGTCAAAATTGGCCTTTCTCCAATTTAGAACTTCAACTTTTAGATCTGGTCTATCCTTTTCCATCGCTATTTAAAAATTAATAGAATTATGGTCGCTGGCCCCAAAGTGCTCCCCCACTGACACCTCAGTCACCTGCCCTGCCTTATTTCCCAAGAGTAGGTCACGTTTTGCACCTTCTCTAGTAGGTACATCCACATACTGAATCAGAAAATTTTCTTGACACACTGAACAAATTCCTCTCCATCTAAACCCTAAACACTATGGCAGTCCCAGTCGATGTTTGGAAAGTTAAAATCCCCTACCATAACTACCCTATTATTCTTACAGATAGCTGAGATCTCCTTACAAGTTTGTTTCTCAATTTCCCTCTGACTATTAGGGGGGTCTATAATACAATCCCAATAAGGTGATCATCCCTTTCTTATTTCTCAGTTCCATCCAAATAACTTCCCCGGATGTATTTCCAGGAATATCCTCCCTCAGTACAGCTGTAATGCTATCCCTTATCAAAAACACCACTTCCCCATCTCTCTTGCCTCCCTTTCTGTCCTTCCTGTAGCATTTGTACCCTGGAACATTAAGCTGCCAGTCCTGTCCATCCCCGAGCCATGTTTCTGTAATTGCAATGATATCCCAGTCCCATGTTCCTAACCATGCCCTGAGATCATCTGCCTTCCCTGTTAGGCCCCTTGCATTGAAATAAATGCAGTTTAATTTATCAGTCCTACCTTGTTCTCTGCTTTGTCTCTGCCTGCCCTGACTGTTTGACTCACCCCTTTTCCCAACTGTAGCAATCTCAGATTGATCTCTTTACTCACTATCTCCCTGGGTCCCACCCACCTCCCCACTAGTTTAAATCCTCCCAAGCAGCTCTGGCAAATTTCCCTGCCAGTATATTAGTCATCTTCCAATTTAGGTGCAGTCCATCCTTCTTGTACAGGTCACTTCTACCCCAGAAGAGATTCCAATGATCCAAAAATGTGAATCCTTCTCCCATATACCAGCTCCTCAGTCATGCATTCATCTGTTCTATCCTCCTATTCCTGCCCTCACTAGTATGATGCACCGGGAGTAATCCAGATATTACTACTCTCGAGGACCTTCTTTTTAAATTCATGTTTAACTCTCTATTTTCTCCCTTCAGAATCTCAACCTTTTCCCTTCCTATGTAATTGGCTCCAATGTGTACAATGACCTCCTGCTGGCCCCTCTCCCCCGTGAGAACATTCTGCACCCTCTCTGAGACATCCTTGATCCTGGCACCAGGGAAACAACACACGATTCTGCTTTTTCTCTGCTGGCCACAGAAACGTCTGTCTGTACCTCGGACTAGAGAATCCCCTAACACAGTTGATCTCTTGGAAGCCGACGTACCTCTTGTTGCATTAGAGTCAGTTTCAATACCAGAAACTTGGCTGTTCGTGCTACATTCCCCTGAGAATCCATCACACCCTACATTTCCAAAACAGCATACCTGTTTGAAATGGGGATAGCCACAGAAGATTCCTGCACTACCTGCCTACCTCTCTTACCTTTCCTGGAGTTAACCCATCTATGTGACTGTATCTGCAACTTTTCCCCCTTCCTATAACTGCCATCCATCACACCCCCTTGCTCTTGTAAATTTCTCATTGCCTCTAACTGTCTCTCCAACTGATCCATTCGATCTGATAGGATTCGCAATGAATGGGATTTATTGCAGATATAATCCTCAGTAACACGTAAATTCTCCCTCAACTCTCACATCCGACAAGCGTTCAAAACAATACCTTTTGTTGTATCTCAGTACAAGTGATAATAATAAATCACATCAAATCAATCAAACCAAATCAACAGGTTCATTCAACAGTCCGACAGACACGGTATTGTTCAGTATCGGTGATGGCATCTGATACCTGTATTTAATCAGTGACTGTGGGGCCCACCAGAGAGCATTGTGGGTAAAGGCAGGAAATCACATTTAACAATGTAATTCACTCAGTGGGAGTTTAAGTCTCACTCCAGAGATCTGAGCATGTAACCAAGACTGACAGTCTAGTGCTGGAGCAGGTGAGTGCTGTGCTGTTAAGGATACTGACTCCTGGATGAGATGCTGAAATCAAAGACCTTACCAATCCTGCCACCAACTCTCAGTTGCCCCATAGCAAGTTACTGGGTTCAAGGACAGTTCGGAGAAAGTGAGGACTGCAGATGCTGGAGATCAGTCAAGAGTGTGGTGCTGGAAAAGCACAGCAGGTTAGGCAGCATCCGAGGAGCAGGAGAATCGACATTTCAGGCATAAGCCCTACATCAGGAATGAGGCTTATGAAGGGCTTATGTCCGAAACATCAACTCTCCTGCTCTTCGGATGCTGCCTGACCTGCTGTGCTTTTCCAGCATCCCACTCAAGGACAATTAAGGATGGTTAATAAATGGGTGAGTTACACCCATATTCCATGAAAGAATACCATGTCTAGGTCTCCTCCTGTCTGAATTCCAGTGAACATGAACTTTGATTTTTATTTAACACACATTGTAAAAATTTAGCACAGAGATATATATAAATTATTTGGTTCATATGGTTACAAAATCCCCTCAATGGGGAATGTTGTGGAATGAGTACCTAAAGTAACTTTCCAAATTCAGGCTCACCAATTTCGGACAAGATTCATCACCTGAGTGTGGGTCACAACACAGGCAAGTTAATTACATACAAATGGACACACTAAAAGCACATGTAAACCATTCAGCCTCTCGAGTCTGCTTCGCCATTCAATATTAGTCATAGAGTATTACAGCATAGAACGAGGCCATTTGGCCCATTATATTCATACCAGCCATAGGTGCAGTGGAAGCGAAGAAGGTTACCTCAGATTACAACAGGATCTTGCATGCAATTCTGGTCTCCTTCCTATCGTGAAACTTGAAAGGGCTCAGAAAAGATTTACAAGGGTGTTGCCAGGGTTGGAGGATTTGAGCTATAGGGAGAGGCTGAACAGGCTGGGGCTGTTTTCCCTGGAGCGTCGGAGGCTGAGGGGTGACCTTATAGAGGTTTATAAAATCATGAGGGGCATGGATAGAGTAAATAGACAAAGTCTTTTCCCTGGGGTCGGGGAGTCCAGAACTAGAGGGCATAGGTTTCGGGTAAGAGGGGAAAGATATAAAAGAGACCTACGGGGCAACCTTTTCACACAGAGGGTGGTACATGTATGGAATGAGCTGCCAGAGGAAGTGGTGGAGGCTGGTACAATTGCAACTGTTAAAAGGCATTTGGAGGGTATATGAATAGGAAGGGTTTGGAGGGATCTTGGCATGGGTGCTGGAGGTGGGACTAGATCGGGTTGGGATATCTGGTCGGCATTGACGGGTTGGACTGAAGGGTCTTCTTCCATGCTGTACATCCCTATGACTCTTTGACTCTATCAAGCACCTATTTACTCTAACACTCCCAGCAATTGGCCCATAGTCTTGTAGCTATGACATTTAAAGTGTTCACCTAAATACTTCTTAAATATTGCAATAGTTCCTGCCTCTGTCAAAATGTTTAAAATCCTCCTTATCTCCTTCTTAAATGGGAGGCTCCTTTATTTTTAAACTGTGCTTCCTCACCGTTGTCTTGCTCACAAGAGGAAACATTCTTTGATCAACCGCTTCTTCCCTTAAAGTTTTGTCTGTCCTTACCAACACTTCTTATGAAAATCACACTTGTTTCTTGTTACACTTTAGAAAAAGAAAACATTTGCACTTTTACAAATGCTTGCACTACTTCAGAATGTGCCAAAGGATTTTGAGTGGGAGGCAGATCTTGGAGAGAATGAGAGACAGACCGATCCATTTCATGCAAGCGGCTAAAAG
Organism: Chiloscyllium plagiosum; assembly: GCF_004010195.1. NCBI lineage: Eukaryota > Metazoa > Chordata > Chondrichthyes > Orectolobiformes > Hemiscylliidae > Chiloscyllium > Chiloscyllium plagiosum. Next base: position 3,621,013 of record NC_057744.1, on the reverse strand, counting down.
GTAACTCACTAACCTGTGCTCATGACGGCACACGGAGAAAAACTCCATTTTCACAGCACTTTTCACAATGCAGTACCACATTTGGTGCAGAGCATTCCACATGAAATGCTGAAGGCACTTGTCAGCCAATTGGCACACAGGAAGCTGTTGCTAACAATAATAAGGCTGACCATATAATTTGTTTAAGGGGAATTAGTTATGTAAAAATATTAACCAGGAGACTCTCTTCCTCTTCTTCAAGATAGTGCCATAGGATCCTTTATGTCCAGGTGAGAGTGCTTATGTCTCATCTGGGAGAGAGTACCTCTGGCAGTGTAGCATTCTTTTCAGTACCACACTGGCAGTATTGGTGTGGATTTTGTGCTCAGGTATCTGGAGTGAAGCTTTCATTGTTGAGAGGGCTCCACACTGACTCATGGCTGACAATGTTACAATGAACCTGCAGCAGGTGATGTTGTGTCTGTGCTGATATTTTGTATTTCACTGAACCTCACTGTAAACCACTCTATCTCAGAATCGGCTGTCCGCGCGGACTTTGGCTAAAGATCAAACTGCCTGCAAATACTCAAGTTCAGTCACTGTTATTGCTCAACTAACATGTCTTACCTGAATAATTTTCTGCGATTTTTTCATTTGGCTAACCGTGTTTCTGTTTGTGTTGTCCATGATCACATCATTTACAATGGCTCCTTCACACTCCTGGATATCCTGAAAGGAAGAAAGAGAAGGGTAAGTGTTATTTTGTTTAAATTCTCACATGAGGTGCTTCCCAGGATTTCTTCATACAATACTCTCAGCTCTCAGCCAATACGTCATGGGTTCAAATCCCACTTCCTCCACAGTATGGAGCACAAAATCTAGGCTGACATCCACGTGCAGTGCAGAGGGAGTGCTGCATTGTTCTAGGTGCCATCTTTCAATTAAGGTATTAAATGTAGACTGGTCTTCCCTCTGAGGTGCCACTTCTTTGAAGAAGAGCAGGAGATTCTTCCTCTGTAAACATTAGGCTCTGGGTACAAACCTCTGATAGGTCACTGTCCCCAATCCTGCTCTGTATGCTGAGTCTAATTATCAGCGATAGAGGACAGACCACAAGAGAGGATTAAGAAGAAGCCATTGGTAGTTTACTGCACAAAGGCAATAGATACAATCGATTAGTTAGACATCATCACAATTATCAGGAGCCAGAGATGACATGTCTATCTCCATCGACACCTTATATAAACTTGCCCTTCTCTCCGCCATAATACCGACTGGCATCATCAGATTGGGTGGAGCTTAATGTACCTTCAACGTTAACTCTTTCAGAACCCTTACTGTACACAACACTCCTTCAGCGCTTCACTGACCTATCGGCATCAACAGTGTACTTGTATTTAAATTGGATCTTAACCCACCCTCTTTGTGATTCGGGGAGAGTGTTACCAAACTGATCTGGATGAAAATAAATCAAATGGAAGAACAATTGGTCAGGACATTGCAGCTAGCATTGGGTTCTGAGAGTTAATCAGCTGATACAGGCTGTCTCCCACATCCAGACCCCATCGATCATCGCAGATTATTCCTCAGAGAGCAGGAGATTTACATTCAAAAGGCAACTTCCATTCTTCATATCAAACCTGAGACATTAACGCTGTTTCCCTCTCTACAGTTGCTGCCAGACCTGCTGAGTTTCTTCAGCACCTTCCGTTTTTGTCTCAGATTCCCAGCATCTGCCAGATTTTGCTTCAGTATCAGTGCACACCCTTTGGAGGACAGGGATACCTCTGGATAGACAGACACTGGAGAAGGTGCAAAAACGATTGACCAAGATGCTAGCAGAACTGAATGTTTATTTAAAAATTAGGAAAGACTGCATGGGTTGGAGCTGTTTTCTCCAGAAAAGAGAAGACTGACAGGTGACTTATTAGAAATCTTTAAAATTATGAAAAGGCTTAATTAATATGGTAAAGAGAGAGCATAGGTTTCTGTATGTGGAGGAGACAGGAACTAGTAACCAGAAATATAAGGCCATCACGAATAAATCCAATCAGGAATTTGGGAGAATTCTCTTCATCGAGGAAGGAGGAACCTGCTGCTGAAAGGACTGGTTGAGTGAACAATGTTCATGTGTTAGAAGGAGCCAGATAAACAGATGAGGAAAAGGGAATTCTTCAAATAATAATAATGATTAAAAACAATAATAAGATGAAGTCAGGAGCTTTTTGGGAGCATGGAATGTGCTGCCTAAGAATGAGTGCAGGTTCAATCGAGGCATTTGAGTGGGAATTGGATTATGTCTGGAAAAGGAAGAAAATGCAGGGTTATGGGAAGAAGGTGGAGCATGAATTGTTCCCTTGGAGGGTTAACACAGACACAGATAGGCTGAATGGTTTCCTTGTGGATCTGACTCTCTTTGGCTGCCCTTCTGTGATCCAGTGTTCAACCTTTCCAGAGTTCCCGCTACATTTCTCCTTTTTTGCTGTACGGTTCTGGTAGTGAAGAATGAATTCCTGATGTTAATATGCTTTGGGTAATAGTGAAGCCAGTTAATGGTTACAAGCACTGAACCAGGAGAGACACAAACAGGGATCATCCAGGATATTATAGGCCACTGAGCCTGACATAGGGTGGGGGGGGGAATCATTGGAAAAAATTCTTATAGATAGGATTTATTCGCATTTGGAAAAGAATGGATTTATTAGGGATAGGCTTTGTGTGGGAGGAGGTCTTGTCTCATAAATCTGATTGAGCTTTTTTGAGGTAGTGATGAAGATGATTGATGAACGTAGGGCAGTGGATGTTGTCTACGTGGACTTTACTAAAGCATTGGACAAGGTCCTTCATGGTAGGGTGGTTCAGAAGGTTAAGTCATGTGGGATCCCACACTGTCGGGATTCTATGATCTACAGTGAGTTGGTAAGTTGCGCATAAAATTGGCTTGGTGATGTAAGACAGAGGGTAGCTGTGGAGGGGTGTTATTCTGACTGGAGATCTGTACCTGTGGGTGTACGGCAGGGTTCAGTGCTGGGAGCCCCGTTGTTTGCAATTTATATAAATGACTTGGGTGAAAATGTAGGTGGCCTGATTAGTAAGTCGTGAAAATTGTGGATAGTGAGTAAGGTTTTCGAAGCATACAGCTGGATGTAGATCAGCTGGGAAGTTGAGAGGAGAAATGGCAGCGGGAGTTTAATTCGGATATGTGTGAGATGATGGAGTTTGGGAGGTCAAATGCAAGAGAAAAGTATGCAGTAAGTGGCAGGACTCTTAGGAAGTTTGAGTCCCTACGTTTGCTTTGTTTTGATTCGAGTGTCAGAGGCTGAGGGACAACCTGATAGAAGTCTGTAGGATTCTAAGGCATAGACAGGACGGAGTTGTTATCCATTGGTGGAAATACTGTGGGGAGGGCTCACAGGTTTAAGACGGGCAGGGAAATGTTTAAAGGAGAATGAGTGAGTGACGTTTTGTACACAGAGGGTGGTAGGTACTGCCAGAGGAGGAGGTCGAATCAGATACAATAGCAGCGTTTCAGAGGCATTTAGACAGACACATGAACAGGCAGAGAGCAGAGAGACATGGACTGTGAGCAGGCAGGTGGGATTAGTATAGAATGGCATCATGGTGGGCAAAAGGGCCTATCTACATACTGTTCCATGGTCTTTGCTCTGTTCTATGTGACAGCCCTGCTCTGATTAGACAGGCCTATCAGTCATTAACAAACCTCACGGGTTAAATAGTTTTGCTTTTAAAAACAGAGTCAGTGACAGACATCCTGGAAACCTGCTGACTTGCATTCCGCACAAAGAGAAAGCAAATCTTCAATCTGCATGAGCCGAGGAAATGCAAAGTGAGCTAAACGTTCTCCTCCCACTGGTCAGTATTTCCAATCCCAACTGTTAGGTCCACCAGGCCATTCCCACTCTGCTAGCTCTCCACACGGCACAGACATGGACTGGTGACAGACCATGACTGAGTTCAGCTCCATAGCAACACAGCAACATGACTTGCAACAGTTTTAATGAGGGGATTTGATAATGGAAGCAATTATCAGTGCAGCCACCAGAGACTCAGGGAGTCAGGGAACTGCAGGGAGAAGCACAGATTACACCAAACTCCTCCCATCGCGCTCCCCATGAAACCACAACGTGTGTGAATTCAATTATTCAGAGTCAAATCCTTTAAGGCTGCTCTGACTCACCGTCCCAATTACACAGAGCACTGGTGTGTGAAAGAGGAAGGATCTTGCATTCGTGTAGCACCTTGCACAATCTCAGGATATTAGAAAGTGCTTCACAGCCATTACTGTGCTCACTGTCCTGTTGCACAGAAGCAAATGTGGGGGCCAACTTTTCTGTCACTCGCTGGCTAGGACAGCATTTAATGCCCATTCCTAATTGCCCAGAGGACAGTTAAAAGTCAACAATTTGGGCATAGCAAGCTCCCACTAACAGCTGGAAGTAAAATTCTGCAGATTTTGGAAATCTAAATCAATAACAGAAAGTGCTGGAGAAACTCAGCAGGTCTGGCAGCATTTGTGGAGACAGAAACCGAGTTAACGTTCGAGTGCAATATGATTCTTCTGAAGTCAAACAGCAATGTGGTCGTAACCAGATGATCTACCTTTGGGATGTTGACCAAGAGATGAATATTGACCAGAACAAATAGCAACCTCTCCTGTTTCTCTTTGAAACGCTGGCTGTGGGATTTTTACGAACATCTGAGAGGGCAGATTGTTTAACGTCTACACAATAGAACATAGAACAGTCCAGCACAGCGTACAGGCCCTTTGGCCCTCAATGTTGTGCTGGCCTTCTTTCCTACTCTAAGATCACACTAACCTACACACCCTTCATTTTACTATCTTCCATGTGCCTATCCAAGTGTCGCTTAAATATCCCTAAAGTATCTGACTCTACTACCACTGCTGGCAGTGCATTCTAAGCACCCACCGCTCTCTGTGTAAAGAACCTTCCTCTGACATCTCCCCTAAACCTTCCTCCAATTACCTTAAAATTATGCCACCTTGTGACAGCCACTTCCGCCCTGGGAGAAAATCTCTGGCTATTCACCCTATCTCTGCCTCTCATCATCTAGTGCACCTCTGTCAAGTCACCTCTCATCCTCCTTCGCTCCAATGAGTAAAACCCTAACTCCCTCAACTTTTCTTCATAAGACATGCCCTCCAGTCCAGACAGCATCATGGTAAATCTCCTCTGCACCCTCTAAAGCTTCCACATCTTTTCTATAATGAGGCGACCAGAACTGAACACAATATTCCAAATGTGATCTAAATAGGACTCTATAGAGCTGCAGCATAACCTCGCAGCTCTTAAACTCAATCCCACTGCTAATGAAAGCCAACACACCATACATCTTCTTAATAACCTGATCAACTTGGGTGATAACTTCGAGGGATCTATGGACTTGGACCCCAAGATCCCTTTGTTCCTCCACACTGCCAAAAATCCTGTCTTTAACCCTGTATTTTGCATTCAAATTTGACTTTTCAAAATGAATCACTTCACACTTTTCCAGGTTGAACTCCATCTGCCATTTATCAGTCCGGCTCTGCATCCTGTCAATGTCCCATTGCAACCTACAACAGCCCTCCACACTATCCACAACTCCACCACCCTTCGTGTCATCGGCAAACTTACTAACCCACCCTTCCACTTCCTCATCCAAGTCACTTATAAACATCACAAAGAGTAGAGGTTCCAGAACCGATCCTTACGGAACACACTAGCCACTGAGCTCCAGGCTGAATACTTTCCATCTACCATCACCCTCTGTCTTCTATGGGATAGCCAATTCTGTATCCAGACAGACAGGTTTCCCTGTATCCCATGCCGCCTTACTTTCTGAATGAGCCAACCATGGGGAACCTTATCAAACACCTTGCTAAAATCCATGTACACCACATCCACTGCTCTACCTTCATCAATGTGCTTTGTCATATCCTCAAATAATTCAATAAGGTTTGTGAGGCACAACCTGCCCCTCACAAAGCCATGCTGACCATCTCTAATCAAACTATGGTTTCCAAGTAATCGTAAATCCTGTCTCTCAGAATTCTCTCCAATACTTTGCACACCACAGATGTAAGACTGCCTGGTCTGTAATTCCAGGGTTATCTATATTCCCTTTCTGGCATTTCAGCCAGTGCAGCACTCAGAAAATGTGCCACATAAATGCAATATAAATAAATGCATCTGTTCTCTTGAGAGGTAAGAGCTTGGGAGAAGCTGGGTTGGAAGACAAAGATCAGGTCTACAGTGAAAGCAGCAGAGAGTGAACGTGAGAGCACAAGGTGGTCAGGATTGGATACAGACCATAGAGCCCAACCTGAACTCATTCACTAACACATAGAGAAGGTACCAATGTGTGACCAAGAGACATGCACATGACAGGAGCAGGAATAGCCCATTCAGCCCTTTCAACCTGCTCCACTGTTAATATGATCATGGTTGATCATCCAACTCACTGCCCCGTTCCTCCTTACTCCCCAAGTCCTTTCAAAAGCCTATCAGCTCCTGTGCTGTGCCGAATCAGAGCAGGGCTAAGTGCGCCCCTGCAGGAGGCAATTATTGACGGTGAACAGACCGATGAATGAAACACGTTGTGGTAAGGATTTGGTGAAGAGTAGCTCCCTCTCTCACGTCTTCACTTCTCACACTCTTGCACTTTACTCTTCAGTTCCTCCTAGCCCTCCCACTTCCAACTGCAGGTCATAGAGTCATAGAAATGTACAGCATGGAAACAGACCCTTCAGTCCAACCCATTCATATGGACCAGATATCCCAACCTAATCTAGTCCCACCTGCCAGCACCCAGCCCTATCCCTCCAAACCCTTCCTATTCATATACCCATCCAGATGCCT
>NC_057744.1:3611892-3613995 GCF_004010195.1 Chiloscyllium plagiosum | reverse complement strand
CCAACCCTGGCAACATCCTTGTAAATCTTTTCTGAACCCTTTCAAGTTTCACAACATCTTTCCAAAGGAAGGAGACCAGAATTGCACACAATATTCCAACAGTGGCCTAACCAATGTCCTGTACAGCTGCAACATGACCTCCCAACGTCTGTACTCAATACTCTGACCAATGAAAGAGAGCATACCAAACGTCTTCTTCACTATCCTATCTACCTGCGACTCCACTGTCAAGGAGCTGTGCACTCCCTAGGACCTTACCATTAAGTGTATAAGTCCTGCTCAGATTTGCTTTCCAAAAATGCAGCACCTCACATTTATCTGAATTAAACTCCCATCTGTCACTCCTCAGCCCATTGGCCCATCTGGTCCAGATCCTGTTGTAATCTGAGGTAACCCTCTTCGATGTCCACTACACCTCCAATTTTGGTGTCATCAGCAAACTTACTAACTGTACCTCTTATGCTCGCATCCAAATCATTTATATAAATGATGAAAAGTAGTGGACACAGCACCGATCCTTGTGGCACTCTACTGGTCACAGGCCTCCAGTCTGACTGCCCAAAATCATCTTTCTCCTTAATTCTCCTTCAGTCATCTTCTTCCACAAAGTCGCTTGCCTTAGAATCTGGCCAGTCCCAACCTTGCAACATTTTACATTGCAGTAACGTTGAATGTTAAACTCTGCTTTACAACCATCCTGTACAGCTCATTCCCACAGAACCAGGGACTGCTTTATAACACAAGGGTTGACCTGAAAAGTTCTGAGGCTGGCAGTACATGAAGGCCAATTTAATCCATTTTGAAGAATACTTCAAACTGATTTAAACTGAGATTAGATGATATCACGTTGGAAAATCAGGTAAATAAATGGCAACGTTAGCATTGCTGTCGTGGTTCAACAGAACAAATTGCATTCATGTAGCGCACTTCATGCAGTAACACATCCCAAGGCATTTGACAGGAGTGTTATCAAACACAATTTGATACTGAGCTACAGCAAGTGATATCAGGGACAGGTGATTAATGCTTCATCAGAGAAGTCAGTTTTATTGAATGTTTTAAAGGAACAGGGTGAGTTGGAGAGGTTTAGGGAAGGAATTGCAGAGCTTGGGGCACAGGCAGCTGAACGCACATGGCTAATGATGAAGATCAGGATGAGCAGGAGGAAAAAGCCAAATATCTCAGAGGGCTGTGGGCTTGGAGGAGGTGATGGAGACACAGAGAGATAGAGAGAGAGAGAGAGATCATGGAAGGTGTTGAAAACAAAGTTGGGAATTTTAAAATGACAGTGTTGTTGGATCAGGGCAAGTGAGCACACATACAATTCCCATATTTCAAAATCAGATTGAGGAATGCTCAGGAAGTGATGGAAAGACATCATACAAACGGTCAGCCCATTCACCCATCTGTCCACTGGATGCGCTATCAGTTAGACACTGTGTGAATCCTCAGAGATAGAATCAGATCCTTCAGGGAGAAGCTTCAGACCCTGTGGGTTCAGACAGCATACAAACCATTGATCCTCCACTGCATCAAAAAAGAAAGATTTGAAAGAAAAGCAGAGCATAACTTTACTAAGCTCAACACACACTCCTACTCAAGCTGCACACACGCACTACTGTGGACATTCTTATGCTGTGCAAGACACACACTCAAACACGCACACACTCCAACACGCACACACTCCAACATGTGCACACGCTCCAACACGCACACACGCTCCAACATGTGCACACACTCCAACATGCACACACTCCAACACGCACACACTCCAACACGCACACACTCAAACACGTGCACACATTCCAAAACATGCACACTCCAAAACACATACTCCAACACGCACACTCCAACATGTGCACACTCTAAAACACACACTCCAACACACACACGTCAACACGCACATACTCCAACACGCGCACACACTCCAACACGCACACACTGCAACACGCGCACACACTCCAACATGCACACAAACTCCAACGTGCACACATTCCAACATGCACACACACTCCAACATGCACACATACTTCAACATGCACACACATTCCAACATGCACACTCCAACATGCACACTCACTCCAACATGCATACACATTCCAA
>NC_057744.1:3610879-3611804 GCF_004010195.1 Chiloscyllium plagiosum | reverse complement strand
CACACTCCAACACACGCACACACTCCAACATGCACACACACTCCAACATGCACACACATTCCAACATGCACACACACTCCAACATGCACACACTCCAATATGAACGCACACTCCAACATGCACGCACACTCCAACATGCATGTACACTCCAACATGCACACACATTCCAACATGCACGCACACTCCAACATGCACGCACACTCCAACATGCATGTACACTCCAACATGCACACACATTCCAACATGCATGCACACTCCAACATGCACACACATTCCAACATGCGCACACGCTCCAATATGCACACTCCAACTTGCACACACATTCGAACATGCACACTCCAACATGCACACACATTCCCAAATGCATGCATGCATACTCCAACATGCATGCACACTCCAACATGCTCACACATTCCAACATGCACATACATTCCAACATGCACGCACACTCCAACATGCATGCACACTCCAACACGCGCACACATTCCAACATACATGCACACTCCAACATGCACACACATTCCAACATGCACACACATTCCAACATGCATGCACACTCCAACATGCATGCACACTCCAACACGCGCACACATTCCAACATACATGCACACTCCAACATGCACACACATTCCAACATGCACACACACTCCAACATGCATGCACACTCCAACACGCGCACATACTCCAACATGCACACTCCAAAATATACACACATTCCAACATGCATGCGCACTCCAACATGCACACACACTCCAACACGCACACACTCCAACATGCACACTCCAACACGCACACACACTCCAATATGCACCTACTCCAATACGCGCACACACTCCAACATGCACACACTACAACACGCACACTCCAACATGCACATACTCTCCAACACGCACACACTCCAACATGCACACTCCAACACGCACAC
>NC_057744.1:3572442-3608269 GCF_004010195.1 Chiloscyllium plagiosum | reverse complement strand
ACCCATACATACACAAACACACACACACTCCAACTCGCACACACACTCCAACACCCACACACATACTCCTACACGCACATACACTCCTACACGCGCACACTCTTACACACACACTCCTACACGCACTCACACACACACTCCCACATGCACACACATACTACAACTAAAACACACACACTCCTACACGTGCACTCTTACACACACACTCCAACATGGACACAGACACTCCAACACGCGCACACATATTCTAACAAACACATACACTCCAACACGCATACACACACAAGAACATAATGCAATCACACTGAAGAATGTTTGCATACACTCACCTTCTTACACACATCCATTCAGACAGTCACCCCTATTCACACTCATGCACACAGACACACATGTACACACACTGTAATACACACATACACACACACAAACAGACATATACATGTGTGTGTGCACACACACAATTGGAAGCCACAACAGTAACAATTACTTACACAAGGAGCTTTGTCAGTAATGAGTAAGTCTAATGTTGGGAGCCAAAGACGTCGATACACAATTCATAGTTCGACACAAATTAATGTAGCAGATGTCTCCCTGGGGCTGGGGAAAGGAGAGGCAACACAGAGACGCTGCCGGCTACACAGAAGAAAAGCATGGAATGACTTGTCCATTAGAAATCAAAGATCTCAATCAGAGTCTCTGAGTCTGTTTGTGCTAATCAGATTATTCATACAGGTTCACACTGGCTCGAACCCAAAAAATGTGAAAAATGTGCTGCAACAGAATACATTCTGCAGGATGGCTGCCAACTAGCTATTAAGAAAATTCACATCCCAGCTTTATTTGAAGATAGCTCTCTTCTTACGAGTAAGTGCCTCAAGTAGCCATTGTCTATTTGTAACATTTACTGAAATCCAATTTCTCTACCATCAGCTGCCTTTATCTTTATTCATTCATGAGATGAGAGCGTCACTGGCAAGGTCAGTGCCTGTTGACCATTCCTCATTGTCTCTGAACAGAATGGCTTGCTAGAGTTGTAGGCCCAGACCAGGTAAGGATGGCAAATTTCCTTCCCGAAAGGAAGTCAGCCAACCAGATGGGATTTTGGAATAACTGATGACAGTTTCCATCAGCTTTCAATTTAAATTCTGTCAGCTGTATGAGGTGGGATTTGAACCTGTGAGCCCAGAGAACCAGCCTTGTCCAGTGACAATATCACTCTGCCAGCCTACCCCCATCCATCGTGATACAATTGGAGTTCTATAATCAGGAAACAACATGGGGTTTCAAGTGTGGGCCTGCATTGTTAGGGAGAGCTCAGCTTTCCAGGCTGGTGGGATTAGCAATATTCAGCCACCGGATTGAGATCACAGTGGGGATCTTGCTGGTTATTTATGCAACCATTAGCCATTTGCAATTCAACATTATAACACATCTCCACGACGGGTGGGAATTAAGCCTGGGTCCCCATCCAAGAGGCAGGGACACTGTTTACAGAGATGAGATTAGCTGCGCGTTCTTGTTTGAAATCGAGGCACCTCAATGGCCTCTTGTTCTCTCATGCTTGTCAGCTACCTGAAATATCATTGTGCAGCGAGGAACATACAAAATCAAGTAGGCCATTCAGCCCCTCAAATCTATTCAACTACTGTAGTATGCTCATTCAAAATGTGAGTTGGTTCATGTGAGTTCAGGAGGATGGGAAATGATTCCCCCAGTCAAACATACAATGTCCTTCAGGGGGAAATGCTAAGAGGTTGTCTCACTTGGATGGAGAATGTAGAATAAGGGGAAGCGGGTGAAGCTCCCTATGTTCTGGGATGTGAAGCTATTAGCTAGGTACCCCTTGGGCTTTTAGAGAATTATCTTCAGGTCTCAAGTTAGAACAGAGACAGAGAACATTGAACATAGATCAGTACAGCATATTACAGGCCCTTCGGCCCTCGATGTTGTGCCGACCTTTTATCCTACTCTAAGATCAGACTAACCTACATACCCTACATTTTACTATCATCCATGTGCCTATCCAGGAGTCGCTTAAATGTCCCTAATGTCCCTGACTCTACTACCACCGCTGGCAGTGCATTCCACGCACCCACCACTCTCTGAGAAAAGAACCTACCTCTGACATCTCCCCAACACTTTCCTCCAGTCACCTTAAAAGTATGCCCCCTCATGATAGCCATTTCCGCTGTGGGAAAAGAGTCTCTGGCTATCCACTCTATCTCTGCCTCTCATCATCTTGTACACCCCTATCAAGTCACCTCTCATCCTTCTTTGCTCCAATGAGGAAAGCCATTGCTCCCTCATCCTTTTTTCATAAGACCTCCAGTCCCTACGTACCCTACATGCTGTGTGAATGGCAAAGTGCAATGTGATTTAACCAGCAGAGGTTTTAAATAAAAAGTCTTTCACTTCCCATTAGGTATTGTTAGGATCGGATTCAGGTCTACAAGATTGGTGACCAGCAGTCCATTAGATTTGAGGTGTTTGGAAAAGAACCAAAGGCTTCCTGAACAAACACGCTTTCCTCAGAGAGTTGCCATGATCTGGGCTATCCTCAAGGGAGGTGGGAGCAGATTCAACTGTAACTTTGTATAAATACCTGAAGGAGAAAGTGAGGTCTGCAGATGCTGGAGAGCAGAGCTGAAAATGTGTTTCTGGAAAAGCGCAGCAGGTCAGGCAGCATCCAGGGAACATGAGCCCTTCTTCAGGAATCATTCCTGAAGAAGGGCTTATGCCCGAAACGTCGATTCTCCTGTTCCCTGGATGCTGCCTGACCTGCTGCGCTTTTCCAGCAACACATTTTCAGCTATAAATACCTGAAGGAGAATAGACTTACACAGCTCTGACTGAAGGAGCAAGGGAATCAGATTGACTCAGTACGGGATGAATGGGCCGAATGGCCTTCCTCTGGAAATTTTAAAAATCTTGGGATGTGGGTGTCACTGGTGGGTCATCCAGGGTCTTATTACCCATCCTTAGTTGCGCCTTGAGAAGGTGAGAGTGAGCTGCCTTCCTTAACTGCTGCTGTCCACCTGCTGCGGGTTGACCCACAATGCCCTTAGAGAGGGAATTCTAGGATTTTGACCCAGTGACAGTGAAGGAACGGTGATATGTTTCCAAGTCAGGATGGTGAGTGGCTTGGAGGGGAACTTGCAGGTCATGGTGTTCTGATGTATCTGCTGCCCTCATCCTCCCAGATGGGCATAGTTATGGGTTTGGAAGGTGCTGTCTGAAGATCTTTGGTGGATTTCTGCAGTGCATCTTGTAGATAGTACACACTGCTGCTACTGAGCATCTATGGTGGAGGGAGTGCATATTTGTGGATGTGGTGCCAATCAAACAGATTGCTTTGTCCTGGATGCTGCCAAGCTTCATGAGTGTTGCTGGAACTGCACCCATTCAGGCAAGTGGGGAGTGTTCCATCACACTCCTGACTTTTGCCGTGTGGATGGTGGACAGGCTTTGGGATGTCAGGAGGTGAGTTACTTGCCACAGTACTCCTAGCCTCTGACCTGCTCTTGTAGCCACTGTGGTTATGGTTGCGTTTCTGGTCAATGGTAACCCCAAGGATGTTGATAGAGGGGGATTCAGTGATGGTAACACCATTGAATGTAAAGGGCAGTGGTTAGGTTGTCTTTATTGGAGATGGTCATTGCCTGGCATTTGTGGTGCTGTGACTGTTACTTACCACTTGTCAGCGTAAGCCTGGATATTGGCCAGATCTTGCTACATTTGAATATGGACTGCTTCAATATCTGAGGAGTCTCAAGTGGTGGTTAGTCAGTGAGGAGAAATCAAGAGTTACAGGGTAAAGGCAGGAAAATGGGCCTGAGAATTATCAGATCAGCCGCAATGTCAATGTGTGGCGGAGCAGACTCGATGGGCTGAATGGCCTACTTCTGCTTGTGTACCTTATGGTGTCATTGAGCTGAATCCATGGATGGCAGCACATTGAGGCAGCAAGTCTCTCACCTGGTGACTGCCGAGATCCCTGTGGACAGATTTCACGATTGCTGACTGAACCCTCAGGTTATTAGGCAACTGGTGGGACTGTGTCCAGAACCAGGAACACCCCCCCTCACCACAAACCCAGGACAGAGGCTGGAGCACTGCCCCCCTTCCCTCAGCAGCACTTGATGGGGACTGGAAGGAGGGCAGAGTCCCAGCATCATGGAGTGTCCCAGGTCACAGTGAAGGTGGTATGGGGGAATCAGTGGGGGGAGGACCATTGGTCAGATGGGTGTAAGGTGGAGGTCAGGAACCAGGGCAGAAGGCTGGCTCGTACCCTGCTCCCCCTTTACCAAAATCAAGTCCCTCAATCGGGCACTGAGTGCCCTCAAAGAGTCCTCGCCAACCTCCCATACTTGGGGAAGTGGCGGACTGGCATCATGTGTTTGCCCTTGGGAATAGACCTGGTGCAGCTGGGTAAACATGGCAGCCTTATTTGTTGACCACGTCAACCATGAGATCTAACTATTCCTGACTCTTGACCTCTATTTGTGGATGTGCCATCATTCGGCCCTAATTAAACCCCCCACCTCCAGCACATTGTCAGAAAACAGTAGATTTCCCTTGTCTTTCTCTCTCCAGTGTCTTTTCCTCTGATCTTTTAAAATTCCAATTCCCGGCATCCACAGTGTTCTGACTCTATCTAAGAGTCATCTGACTTGTTTTTGATGACATTATCTTTGATTTGGATTTTAACTCGGTAATGCAGCCAGGACCATTAGCACATGCTGCCTTCCTATCACCGATCAGCTGGAGACCTGTCTCCCAGATTGGCAGGATGATATCTTGTACAAACCTATCTTTCCAGCAATAATTTAATCAGATTCCTACATGAATATTAGAATATGCCACACCCCAATAAGGAAGCAGCTCCCTTATCTGCCAATCCCTCATTCTCTCTGTGCTCTCCGTCGTGAAATTTCTCTCCTGACTAGTTATTTTCTTTCTCTTCTTCATTCTGTCTCTCTCCCTTTCTCTGTTCAACTTCTTTTCTTCCTGCCTTTTAGTCACTGTCTCTTGCTGTGCAACAGTTGGTGTCTTTTGTCATTCATTCAGCAACCTCCTGCCACCTCCGAAACGTCAGCCAGTCTCTCCATCTGCTTCCTTATCTTTCTCGTCTCAACATTGTTAGCCCCTTTTAATCCTCCCTTTCTGCTGAAATGTATATAAAGAGGAATTTTAACTCCTCACCAGCCAATTGCAGGAGTGGGAAGAATCATTCTCAGAGCTGGCACAGACACAATGGGCTGAATGTCCTCTTTCTCCTTTTTTGATATTCATAGAGTCATAGAGAGGTACAGCACAGAAACAGACCCTTCGGTCCAACTTGTCCATGCAGACCAGATATCCTAACCTACTTGAGTCCCACTTGCCAGCATTTGGCCCATATCTGTCTAATCCTTTCCTATTCATAAACCCATCTAGATGCCTTTGAAATGTTGTAATGTTACCAGCCTCCACCACTTCCTCTGGCACCTTCCTCACACACACCACCCTCTGCATGAAAAAGTTGCTTCTTAGGTCCCTTTTAAATCTTTCCCATCTCACCTTAAACCTATGACCCCCCCATCCCCACCCCTTGAAAAGACCTTGGCTATTCACCCAATCCATGCCCCTCATTATTTTATAAACCTCTATAAGGTCACCCCTCAGTCTCCAATGCTCCAGGGAAAAACAGCTCCAGCCCACTCAGCCTCTCCCTGTAGCTCAAACTCTCCAGCCCTGGCAACATCCAAGCAAACAATCATCAAATGAACAGACACATGGTTAAATTTGGGAATGAAGAATATTGTAGGCAGCAGGTGTTGGCACAATGGATTACCAATCTATCCTTGAACCACTTCACCGTGACCACCATGCAATACAGACCCTCCCCCATTGTCAGCAGGTATCCTCAGAGAGGGAGCAGGAAACAGACCCACGTGACACATGGACCATACCGACAACTACTCCATTACTATGTGTGAAAGTAACATTGTATCCCAGTCCAAGCTCTACTCTAAAAGTCCTTACCTTTGGATATAGCCTGCTCTGCAGAGGATCCTGTGTGATTGGAAACCAACTCTCTCTCTCTCGAGCAAGCCAACCTCCAAGCTGGAAGCTTGTCAAACAGCTAAGATGCCAACTGTAGAGTCAACTTTACGGTGTGATTCAGAAACCTGGACATCTGAAACCCCTTCAGTTTCCCCTTTGAAGACCCACCCCAATACCAGAGGCACATTTCAGGTGAATTCCCAGTCCTCAGGGCCACCGTAGCTTTATCTGCTGCAGCTTTGGGGCAGATCACTGCAGAAACGTATAAACAGCTCAGCAGTACCTTAGTTCAGTAAGCTCCTGAAACTGAGGGTGGAATGTCTAATTGCACTATCGCTGTATTACAGCAACATGAAGCAATTTGCAAAAATTGTTTTGGTTTTAAATTGAAATATTTCACACAGAGGATTATTATTTCATTCCATCCCCAATGACGCTGTGCTACAATACTTAATGACAGGTATTGATGGCTTGCGCTGTACACTGCAAAGCAAATTAACTGAATAATGTTTTCTCGGATTGAGTGATTTTTCCAACCCCTCCTCCATATTCAACACTTTACTGCATATTTCCAATTTTGCTTTTGAACACAAATGAAATTTTGCGATTTCCTATCTCTCCTCTGACACTTGAGTGACAGTTCCCTGTTTGTTGACAGTATTTAGGGAATACAAATCCCCAGAGCCAAGTGATAGCCTCGTTTGCTGTGTTGGAGGTGATTGGTTCCATCAAGGAGTCTGCAGAGGGGTCAATCCTCTGTAGAGTGCGGCTTCATATAGCTCAGAACCAGCATCTCCCATCTGGCCACAAAAACAAAGCCAGAGCAAACACTGATCATCCCACCATCGATTACAGTCAATCCAAGTCAGGTCATGACCCCTGTGTCCACCCATTTCCCCTGTCCCCAAACCCCGCTCCCACCACCGGCTCTGGCTCATCTATCAGCCCTGCCCTCTGACCTCTACTGGGTCTTTTGTTCCAAACACATTAAGTGTGGTCCTGTGGAAGTACCCTGCACTATCAATGATGGCACTTTTCCACAGAAATGTTAAATCCAGTGCGCCTCTGCCCCCTCAGGTAGATCCCACAATCCCTTTTCAATAGAGATGACAGGAGTTCTCCTTTGTGAGTCTCTGACACTATCACTCAATGCTTCTCCCTCACTCAATATGGTTGAAACATATCATCTGATTATCAAATAAAAACCAAAAAACTGCGGAGGCTGTAAATCGGAAACAAAAACAGAAATTGCTCAGCAGGTCTGGCAGCAGCTGTGGAGAGAAATCAGACCCTGGAAAGTTCACTCGACCTGAAACGTTAACTTTGGTTTCTCTCCACAGATGCTGCCAGACCTGTTGAGCTTTTACAGTAACTTTGGTTTTTGTTATCTGATTATCAACATACTGCTCTTTGTAGAAAGATTACATTAATTGCTATCTATTATTTCTGCATTACATCAGAGACTACACTTCAAAGAACCTCATTAGCTGTGAAGCAACTGGGATGTCCTGGGCTGCCACATTTAGTAAAGTCTCGTTTTCCTTCCTCACAAAGTCAATGGGAGCCTTTGAGGGAATCTGCAGAAACCTTTTGGGTGCTCCAGGTTTGGTGAAAGAATAAAGGTGGGTAAACAACAGCCGTCTTTACCAAAGTCCAAGTAGGCAGCACATTATAGCGAGGAAGACAGACCCCATTCACTGCAAAGAAATGCCACAAGTTAGACCATAAGACATAGGGGCAGAAATTAGGCCATTCAGCCCAGAGAGTTTGCTCTGCCCTTCAATCATGAGTAGACAGGCAAGAGGCTGGGAGAACACAGCAAGCCAGAGGCAGCATCAGGAGGTGGAGAAGTCAATGTTTCAGGTGTAACCCTTCTTCACGAGCGCCTCTGCCATTCAATCATGGTCGATCGGTTTCTCAACCCCATTCTCCCGCTTTCTGCCTGTAACCTTTGATCCCATTTACAATCAAGAACCTATCTCTCTCTGTCTTAAATATATTCAATGACCCGGCCTCCACAGCCTTCTGTGGCAATGAATTCCATAGATTCCCCACTCTCTGGCTGAAGAAGTTTCCCCTTATCTCCGTTGTAAAGGGTCTCCCTTTAATCTAAACCTGTGCCCTTGGATCCTGGTCTCTCCTACCAATGGAAACATCATCCCGACATTTACTCTGTCCAGGCCATTCAGTATTCCGTATGTTTCAATTAGATCACTCCTCATCCTCTAAACTCCATTGAATATTAACCCAGAATCCTCAAACAGAAGTTACAACATGAGTTGTGCGACTCCCCCACTAGCCTTGCCAAGATAGGAACTCACATTTAATATTCATGTGGGTTTCATAAAGTTGTTGCATTAATTTCTTGTTAAACCAGTTGTCAAGAGTTACATCTAATAATTTACCAAGTCAGCAAACTTTAAACAACGTAATCATTGTTAATGATTGCCAATCAATTCCTCTGGCTCTCTCGGTAAGCAATTAATGTCAAATTGTGGAGTCTTTCTCCAGCTACTGAAATTGAATAGATTGTCAAGTGTTTAAGTTTAGAATGTTAAATTTACCTCTTATTTTTCCTCTCTCCAAACTCCCTTCTCTTTCCTAGAGTGAGGGAGTTCAACACTAGGGGGTGCATTTTTGAGGTGAGAGATGAAAGTTTCAAAAAGGACAGGGGAGGAATTTTTTTTACACAGAGAATTTGTTAGTGTGTGGAATGAACTGCCAGAGGAAGCGGTGGATGTGGGTACAACGTGTAAAATACATGTGATAAGTAAACGAATAGGAAAGGGATACGGACCAAATGCAGGCAAGTGGGACTCGTTTAATTTGGGATGGATGAGTTGGACTAAAAGGTCTGTGTTTACACTGTGTGATTCTATGACTTAGTCCAATCTTTCTTTCACTCTCTGCATTTCGCTTTCTCTATCTGAATCAACTCTGATTTACCACTCTATTTGCTTCTCTGCTGTTTCTCTGTTTCTTAACCAATGTTTAAATCTCATTGGTTAAGGAGATGGACTGTTAGCCTCTTCATTCAGTGAGGCACCAGGTGACCCTTTACCTTCGCTGTGCCATTATTAATTCCCAGTTATTCACATCCAATTATTAGCTCCCAGTTATGAGTTCCCAGTTATTAGTTCCCAATTATTAGTCCAAATTCCAACAATTCTGTGGACAAATTATATCAAGACCTAATGTTGCACAAATTGGTTTAACTGAGAGGGCCTGATGTAAGATGCCCCTCTCCCGGTGAAATCCTACACCAGGCAAGTAATCCAACTGAGCAGCTCCGATGACATCATAGGCCATTAAAACAAAGATCAGCCAATTTATCTCTGACTACTGACCCATGGAACAGGATTATTATCCGTAATGCACCAACATCTGTCCAGCATTATTTGTGTTATTTAACAGTCGGTTAATTCTTGGACATAATGTATGTTTTGTTCAGTGCTGACAGTAGCTGATTCATTTGATTCCACAAGCACTGATCTGATTCACAGTGAATTCGCGTCCCTGAGTTTGGATAGGTTTTTTAAAAAATACCGTGGGATTACTCAGGATGGTAAATTGCAGAAAAGAAATCTTTCATCATTCTTAATTCCAAAATTATCTACTAAATTCTTTTTAACAATTTTTTTAATGTAAGGCTGGAACATTTATGCCAGGGACACACCCTGAAATGCTAATTGTATACTTCTTTTACTATTTCGGGGGATGTTGGTATCATTGGCTGGGCCAACATTTGTGGCCCATTCCTAATTGCCCTGATGAAGGGAGTTGGGGAACTGCCTTCCTGAACCATTGCCGCCTGTCTGGTGTAGAAACATCTCCGGGACACCCGCACCAACCAACCCCACCTCCCCGTGGTCGAACACTTCAACTCTCCCCTCCCACTCCGCCAAGGACATGCAGGTCCTGGACCTCCTCCATCGCCAAACCCTTACCACCCAACACATAGAGGAAAAACGCCTCAGCTTCCGCCTCGAGACCCGCCAACCCCATGGCGTCAACATGGACTTCACCAGTTTCCTCATTTCCCCTCCCCCTACCTTTACCCAGATCCAACCTGCCAACTCAGCACCGCCCTCACGATCGGTCCTACCCCCTCCATTCATCTCTCAGCCCCCTTGGCTCACAAGCCCATTCCTGATGATGGGCTTGTGCCCAAAACGTCGATTTTCCTGCTCCTCGGATGCTGCCTGACCTGCTGTGCTTTTCCAGCACCACTCTCTCAACTCTAATCTCCAGCATCTGCAATCCTCACTTTCGCCTGGTGTCCAGAGCAGAGTTCTAGGTGTTTGACCCCGTGATAGTGAAGGAAGGGCAGTATAATTCCATGTCAGGATGTTATGTAATGTACGACAGCCGCTTGAGATTTGGAGGGGAATGTGCAGGGGTGGTTTCCCATGTACAGTATCTGCTGCCCTCGGTTTTCTGGGTGACAGCGGTGGTGGGTTTGTAAGATGCTGGCAGAGATAGTTTGGTGAGATGCTGCAGATGGTACACACGGCTGCCACTGTATAAAATCTGCTTTAATGTCTTCTTTATTATGGCCCTTGCGGGTTTAATTACTGTGCCTCTAACAAACCTCAGGAGTAAACATTACAGTCTGAAGCCTGGCTATTATACAACATCTTTATCAGATAAAGCCAAACAATATAGGAACAGGAGGAGGCCATTCATCCTCTCCAGCCTGTTCTGCCATTCAGTTAGATCACCAGTGAGCTGTATCATAATCCCATTTACTCGCCTTGTTTCCAAAATGCTTAATATGCCTTGTCCAATTAAAATATATCAGTCTCAGATTTGAAATTCACCCCCCACCCTCAATGGTTCTCTGCATTATCAATGAGCTGAGATGTACCCTCCAGTGCCTTTATAAATAGCCTGATAATGTGCCTGTGAAACACCTTATGACTTAAGCACACTGTATAAATGTTGCTGTTGTACAGGAAGTACCACACATGAGCAGAATTTCTATTTTTGTTTCTGGTTATAAATAGAACGTTTCTCGGTAAAACTGTTTGGGTCTCACTACAGTCAAACTGCAATCTCAATCACACAGCCCAGGAATTACTGACATGACTAAATCTATCTGTGAGCCCCACCCAGCCAACATCTGTTTCTCCCCTCCTACTGAACACTCTCACCTCCTTGGCACGTTCAAAACTTACTGAACAATGTCAAAGATTTCTGCAAGTTTCTCTGGAGGCAGATTCAGTCACTGACTCTCGGGCGTTTGTCAGTCACAGCGGGTGTGTGATAGTTGCAAATCCGAGTGTGATTCAAGAGAGACTCAGACAATGGGATAATTAGAGACACTGCCGAGCCCTACCTGGGTCTGGATACAGAGTGGTCAGGGATGTGTAACACCCAATAAAAAAGAGTGAGAAAAGTAGGTCATTCAGCTCTGCACACATCTAACTAGTATAAGTGACTTGCTGTCACAGAATGGGTATTGTAATTTAAAAAGATACATTCAGCACAATACATAACTAGGTCAGATTCATAGAAACGATTACCCTTTATGCATTTGCAGGATGAGGGCATCACCATTTATTGCCCAATTCTAATTGCCCAGAGGGCAGTAAAGAGTCAACCACATTGCTGTGGGTCTGGAGTCACATGGAGGCTAGACCAGGTAAAGATGGCAGCTTCCTTCCCTGAAGGAACACCAGTGAACCAGATGGGTTTTTCAATGATGAATTCATTAATTAGACTCCTAATTCAAGATACTTTTCATTAAGTTCAAATCCCACCATCTGCCATGGCAGAATTCGAACCTGAGTTGCCAGCACATTACTGTGGTGTCGGGATTAGTAGTCCAGTGGTAATACCCATTAGGCCATCACCTCCCCGAATAGCTTTAGCTGATAAGGACGCTGCCCAGTCTATTGTGTCGATGATTGTCCTCTGCAAGAATAATTTACCTGGTGCCAGTTCTCTTTCCCTTAGCCCTGAAGTCGTTTCCCACCACACATTGATCCAATTCACGAATACAATTAAAATACTGCAGATGCAGGAAATCTGAAACAGAGAACCTCAGCATGTCTGGCAGCATCTGTAGAGAGAGAAACAGAGTTAACGTTTCGAGTCCAACATGACTCTTAGATGGGATTTGAAGCATTAACACTGCTTCCCTCTTCACAGATGATGCCAGACCTGCTGAGTTTCTCCAGCAGTTTCAGAGTTTGCTTCATGATCCAACTCTCTTCAGAAAGCCAGAATTCACCACACTCCACCATATTATCGGGCAATGCATTCCACACCCTCACCACTCACTGTGTGAGAACATTATTCTTTATGTCCACATTGGCTCTTTTTGTCAATTATCACGAATTCTTGTCCTTGAGTTCTTAAATCCTTCCAACAGTGAGAACAGTTTCCGTCTATCCACACTGTGCTGATTTCATCATGAGTTTAAACACCATTAACAACATTGCTCTTTGCAAAGGAGAAGTGCACGGTAGCTCAGTGGTTAACACTGCAGCCTCCCAGCACCAGGGTCCCATGTTTGATTCCAGCCTCAGGCGACTGTCTGTGTGGAGTTTGTACATTCTCCCTGTATCTGTGCGGGTTTCCTCCCACAGTTCAAAGATGTGCAGGTCAGCTGAATTGGCCATGCTAAATTGTCCATTGTATTTGATGCATTAGTCAGAGGGAAATGGGTCTGGGTGGGTTACACTTCGGAGGGTCAGTGTGGACTGGTTGGGCCGAAGGGCCTGTTTCTACACTGTAGGGAGTCTGAAAAAAAAATTTCCCATTCCATCCTCTTGTATTTAATTATTACCTTTGGTAACCTCTGTACATGTGAAAGTACTTCACATCCAATGAAGTCCATGTGAATAAAAGACACACTGCAGCCAATTTGCACACAGTAAGCTCCTGGATCAGGAGAAGATGCTGGCTGAGGGATAAGTATTGACCAAGACAAAGCAGTAAGAACTGCACACATCTGGAGGTAGACAACACCTGGGTTCAATGTCTTGGTCTAAAACACTGTACCTCTGACAGTGTAGGGCTTCCTCAACACTGCCCTGAGAAATTGAGGTATTTGTAATTACTTTGATTTTTTTCCTCAACAGTGTACTAATACTGATACATCAAGTAAGCCCAGAATACTATTCACGCTGGTTCAGAGAGGATTATAATTATGAGTAATATTGTTTTGTTTTGGTCTGCCTCTCTTGTTTTCATTCTGGGAGGAGAATAGTTAACAAACTCCGAGGACTGCTTTGGAAGGAGAGTCTCGGAGCTTAGTTTTGCTAATGGCTGAACCAACAGTTTGTCTTGACCTCCGTCCAGCTGACTCAGCAAACCTTTTGAAATCCAAACATCCCAACCTGCAGAGAATTTTCGATTCCCTCGCCACCTCCAGCCTCTCTCGATGATCATCCCTGTTCCAATGGTTATCTTGTGAGTGCCAGATACACCCAATGCACTCTCCCCTGACCCATTGATTAATGTCATGGCAGTGATAGCATTACTCAGGTCCTCAGAGTGGGGTCATGGAACACGTTCAGAGCAAAGGCAGCTACATTCTCATCTAACGCAGGGTTCAGAGATTATGGGGACTGGGCAAGAATGTGGACTTGAGGCCACTGCTGGATCATTCATGATCTTACTGAATGATAGGTCAGGCTTGATGGGCTGAGTAGCCTACTCCAACTCCTGATTTGTTTGTATTAATGCAAGTCTGACTAAAACACTCAAGTAGAACCATAATGAAGCCTTGCTGCCCAGACTGACCCAAATTCATAATGAAACAAGAAGAACAATGCACACAGGTTGGCATCCCGGACCTGAGCAGCAGTGAACTGAGCCCCCAGGACAGGGGAACCTATCAGATAACAGCACAGGATTTCACCAGGTCAAGGCAGCTGAAGTGGATGCAATTATCTCCTCTTTCCTCAACTCAATCCATTTTGAAAGTAAACCATTTCACCAAAATTTCTAAAAACTCAAAACCACAATGTCTCTCTCTGGAGGAGAGTAATGGTAATTAAGACAAAGCACACCACAAAATTCCATTGTTAAGTTACATCAAGTCAGAGTGAGAGAAATTCGACACAGGTACAGAGACCGAGTCATGGAGACACCCACTCACATACAGAGACACGCACACAAGAGACACACACATATAGCGAATCACAGATTCAGAGACACACACACTCACATACAGACGAGCAGAGACATGCACACAGAGACACACTCACATATATTGTAGATACACAGACACTCACACACACGTACTGATATACAGACACTCCTGTGCAGATACACACACGCAGACATGGAGACATACACTCACACACAGATACACAGAGTCAGCACACGCACATGTACAAAGACACACAGACAGAGACAGACACGGACACACTCACTTACAGATACAGATTGTTTGAATTTGATTTATTGTTGTCACATGACCCAAGATACAGTGAAAAGTGTTGTTTTGCATGCTAGTCAGGCAGATCGTACCATATAAAGTGCATCAGGGTAGCAGGACAGAGTGTCACAGCTGCAGAGTAGTGCAGAGAGAGAGATTCATTAACATTTGAGAGATCTGTTCAAAAGTCTGATAACAGCAGGTACACACACACTCATGTATAGATGCATATAGACAGTGACACACACACACTCTCGCGCAGATATATACACAGACACACACTAAAGTACCAATACACAAAGAGAAATGAACACACACGCAGATACACATCGAATGTGACACAGACACTGCACTCACACAAGCACAGATGTAAACAGTCTTGGAGACACACTCACACACACACATAGAATCTGAACATGGCAAAAAGAGGCCATTAGTCCCATTGACTGGCAAAGACCTGCTCACCCAAATCCACTCCCCCACTCTCTCCCTGTAACCCTGCAATCCCCATGGCTAACTCACTTCACCTGCACATCCCTGGACACTACAGGCAATTTCCCATGGCCAATCCACCGAACCTGCACATCTTTGGACTGTGGGAGGAAACCCACGCAGACATAGGAAACCCACGCAGACACGGGGAGAACGTGCAAACTCCACACAGACATTCACCCGAGGCTGGAATCAAACCCGGGTCCCTAGCGCTGTGGGGCAGCATACACATGCACGCATACACACACAAACACATGCACAACAACTGACATAAGCACACACAAATACATAGAGATACATATGTGCAGTGACCAAAGCTGAATCAGGTTATCTGGGAGGATACCAGATGTTGTTAATAGACAGATGAGAGCGTTGGTATTCAGAAGATGAGGCTAAATGCTGATTAATGCCAGGGTACGATGTAAAGGGGGGAGGCTTTTGCAATTCCTACAGCTGTGTTTTTTAGAAACAGATATTAATTAGAGTGGGAGATAAAATCCCAGAATCCCTTTTTGTCCAAAGTTAGATGTATGAAGAAATTATTTCATTAAAGCCCAGCATTATACCAAACGAGACCTAATAATTCACTCTCACATTCGGTGCAGAGTGCGGAGTAGATCCCTCAAACTTGCAGTCTCATCGAAACACCTGCTTGAATCAAGCCCCCAAGTGGGATCACCGACTAAGTACTGGGGGCACAGGCTCTGAGGCATTGAGTTATTACACTCATGGTCCAGCTCGAACAGGCCTACCACACATCTCTCTGAGGGACCACAGCAATTTTCCAGACTTAAAACTATGTCGCAATGGGAAAGTATTCCAGAATTGATCGCAACTGTCTACAATCTTACTGCTCCAACTAAGAGGAAACACGGGCAGCAATTTTGACCTCAGGCACCTCAATGTAAAACAATAACTTGCATTTATATAGCACCTTTAATGTATAAAACATCCCAATGTTTTTCACAAGAGTGAGATCAAACGAAGTATGATCCTGAGTCACAGAAATGGTGGGGGGGGGGGGGGGTATGGGTGGTATTAGATCAGTGGGCAGACAGAGGTTTTAGGGTATGTCTAGAAAGAGAGGTGGAGAGGTTTACGGATGGAATTGCAGAACTTGGGGTCCAGAAGGTGAAGGCAGGGCTCCCAAAGATGAAGTGATGGAAGTCAGAGGTATGGAACAGCCAGAGCTAGATAAATACAATCATTTCAAAGGGTTGTGGGAGCTGGAGATGGTTCCAGAGGGAGGATGACGGGGCTGCTGAGGCCATGGTTTGATAGTTTATAATCAACCTGTTCAGGGATGTGATGACACCTCTGGAGTAGGTGGGACTTGTCCCCAGGCCTCCTGTCTCAGATGTTTAGAGACAGTGACACTGCCACTGCACCACAAGAGTTTTCTAGGTCACGCTTTGAAAAAACAAAGATAAGAATTTCGATATTGATCGTGATCGTCAATAAAAATAAGATTCAGGTGACTGGTTAGTCATTGGTTGCTTTACACTCTCTCATAAAGGCTTCTTGTGGTGCAGTGGTACTGTCCCTACCTCCGATCCAGAAGGCCCAGGTTCCAGAGATGTGTAAAAGCATCTCTGAAACAGTTTGGTTAGAAAAAACCTGACACTATCTTATCCAATGGCCTTTGAGGGCACAACTTGCAGTCTCCAAATGTCCAATGCTGGGCCTGTTCCACCAACAAACACCAATTCCAGATGCTGTGCCCACACAGCTGCACAGTTTGTTCTTCGTTGGCTCGATCCCAGTATTCACAAAGCCTGCTCGAATCCAAGCGACCCCTTGTTTCACATTTCCCCTGTATTTATCCTGGCGAGAGTTGCATTTAGTTTAAGCAAAATGCCATCTACAGGAGTGAGATAGGATATTTTCCAGGTTTTATTAAATGGAAGGGAAGGTCATGTCAAATCCATTAGATGTCGAATCAGAAGTAGGCCATTCAGCCCATTGAATCTGCTCCATCACTCAATGGGATTATGGCTGATCTGATAGACCTCGGCTGGTTTGCCTTTTGCCCATGACTCTTGATTTCTTTATTGTCTAAAACTCTTGTCCATGCTGTGCTGGCTGACAGTGTTTCATTCACATATGATGGCACTGGCTTCATGGGTGACACCTTTCTCACCTCAGAATCACAAGGTCAGGGGTCCTGCTGCTCATCCTGCTACGTTGCCAGCTCTGGTTGGGTGTGTTCCTGGAGCTTTCATTATTTGACCCTCATTCTCCAGGGGTCAGAGCCTGCCCACAGCCAACTGGAAACAGGGAGCAGATGCATTGTTGTCCACTTGGATTAATTCGGGCTATTATGAAACAACTGCAAACTCAAATCTGGGTTCAAGCACAAAACAAAATCAAGACTGGCGCTTCAGTGTGGTACTGAAGGCAGGCTGTACGATCAAAGGAACTCATCCCTGAAGCAACACCACAAAAACAGATAATCTGATCATTGAAAAGTGCTGTTTGTACGATTATGTTGTGTATTAAATAACTGCCACATTTTCACATTGCAACACTTTACAAAGTCCTTGATTGCATCATACTTTGAAAAGTCCCAGGCCTGTGAAAGAACATTAAAAATATAAGGCTTTATTTCTGCGGTGGTGAAGTCACGGGCAAGGTTGGAAATGTGGACAGAAGCACATTAACATTTCCAGTTGGGGTTCGTGACTCCCACAGTCCATGACTGATCATGAGAAAAAACAGGTTGCAGTTTCCTGTGACAGCACGTTTGTAGGCAATGGATCATGTAACAATCTGTCATTGAGATACCTGAGCTTGGCCTGCCCCTTTAAGGCTACACAGTCTCACTTCTGTGCAAAGAGGGCACCTTCAGATCAATTGTTGTCGGTGAAAGGGACGTTAGCAGATTCTGAACACTCACAATTAAGCAGAAACAACTGACTAGCTTAATTTGTTAAAATTATTTTTGATGCTTTCAAGATAAGTGAATTGTTGTTTCAGTGTGGCCTACAGAAAGTCTGCAGTAGTGAGTAGAGTCTTGATTAAAATTAAAATATAAGCCATAGCTATTAATATAACCTAGGGGCAGTGTTTGTAGAAGAATAAGACGGTGTTATTTTCTGGGTCTGTAGATTGTGAAGGAGCAAAAATGGCTTTCAGTACAGTGATATGTACTTCTTGTCAGATGTGGGAGTTTAAAGAGAGTTTACAGGTTACTATGGATTTTATCTGCCATAAATGCTGTTGGTTGCGAATCTTATCAGATCAAATGGATCGGTTGGAGAGACAGAAGAAATGAGGAATTTGCAACAGTATGTGATGGATGGCAGTTATATAAAGGGGGGAATATCTCAGATACAGTCACATAGATGGGTTAACTCCAGGGAAGAAAAAAGAGGTAGGCAGCTAGTGCAGGATATACCCATTTCAAACAAGTATGCTGTTTTGAAAAATGTAGGGGGTGATGGATTATCAGGGGAATGTAGCACAAACAGCCAAGTTGCTGGTATTCTGACCTGTTCTAATGCAACAAGGCGTACGTCGGGTTCCAACAGATCAATTGTGTTAGGGGATTCTCTAGTCCGAGGTACAGACAGACGTTTCTGTGGCCAGCAGCAAAAAAGCAGAATGGTGTGTTTCCCTAGTGCCAGGATCAAGGATGTCTCAGAGAGGGTGCAGAGTGTTCTCACAGGGGAGAAGGGCCAGCAAGAGGTCACCCTCCTGATTCCTGAAGAAGGGCTTATGCCCAAAATGTCGATTCTCCTTCTCCTTTGATGCTGCCTGACCTGCTGCGCTTTTCCAGCACACATTTTTAAGCCCTGATCCCCAGCAAGAGGTCATTGTCCACATTGGAACCAGCGACATAGGAAGGGAAAAGGTTGAGATTCTGAAGGGAGATTACACAGAGTTAGGCAGGAATTTAAAAAGGAGGTCCTCAAGGGTAGTAATATCTGGATTACTCCCAGTGCTACGAACTAGTGCGAGCAGGAATAGGAGGATAGGGCAGATGAATGCATGGCTGAGGAGCTGGTGTATGGGAGAAGGATTCACATTTTTGTATCATTGGAATCTCTTTTGTGGTAGAAGTAACCTGTACAAGAAGGACGGATTGCACGTAAATTGGAAGGGGACTAATATACTGGCAGGGAAATTTGCTAGAGCTGTCAGGAGGATTTAAACTAGTAAAATGGGGGGATGGGACCCAGGGAGATAGTGAGGAAAGAGATCAATCTGAGATGGGTACAGCCGAGAACAGAAGTGAATCAAACAGTCAGGGCAGGCAGGGACAAGGTAGGACTAATAAATTAAACTGCATTTATTTCAATGCAAGGGGCCTAACAGGGAAGGCAGATGAACTCAGGGCATGGTTAGGAACATGGGACAGGGGTATCATCGCAATTACGGAAACATGGCTCAGGGATGAGCAGGACTGGCAGCTTAATGTTCCAGGATACAAATGCTACAGGAAGGATAAAAAGGGAGGCAAGAGAGGAGGGGGAGTGGTGTTTTTGATAAGGGATAGCATTATAGCTGTACTGAGGGAGAATATTCCCAGAAATACATCCGGGGAAGTTATTTGGGTGGAACTGAGAAATAAGAAAGGGATGATCACCTTATTGGGATTGTATTATAGACCCCCCTAATAGTCAGAGGGAAATTGAGAAACAAACTTGTAAGGAGATCTCAGCTATCTGTAAGAATAATAGGGTGTTTATAGTAGGGGATTTTAACTTTCCAAACATAGACTGGGACTGCCATAGTGTTAAGGGTTTAAATGGAGAGGAATTTCTTAAGTGTGTACAAGACAATTTTCTGATTCAGCATGTGGATGTACCTACTAGAGAAGGTGCAAAACTTGACCTCCTCTTTGGAAATAAGGCAGGGCTGGTGACTGAGGTGTCAGTGGGGGAGCACTTTGGGGCCAGCAACCATAATTCTATTAGATTTAAAATAATGATGGAAAGGATAGACCAGATCTAAAAGTTGAAGTTCTAAATTGAATAAAGGCCAATTTTGACAATATTAGGCAAGAACTTTCGAAAGTTGATTAGGGGCAGATGTTCGCAGGTAAAATGGGAAGCCTTCAGAAATGAGGTAACGAGAATCCAGAGAAAGTATATTCCTCTCAGGGTGAAAGGAAAGGCTGCTAGGTATAGGGAATGGTTGGATGACTAAAGAAATTGAGAGTTTGGTTAAGAAAACGAAGGAAGCATATGTAAGGTATAGATAGGATAGATCGAGTGAATCCTCAGAAGAGTAAAAAGGCAGAAGGAGTATCCTTAAGAGGGAAATCAGGAGGGCAAAAAGGGGATATGAGATAGCTTTGGCAAATAGAATTAAGGAGAATCCAAAGGGTTTTTACAAATATATTAAGGACAAAAGCTGCAGAAAATGGGGGAGATACTAAACGAGTATTTTGCATCAGTATTTACTGTGGAAAAGGATATGGAAGATATTGTCTGTAGGGAAATAGATGGTGACTCCTTGCAAAATGTTCATATTACAGAGGAGGAGATGCTGTATGTCTTGAAACGCATAAAGGTGGATAAAACCCCAGGACCTGATCAGGTGTACCCTAGAACACTGTGGGAAGCTAGAGAAGTGATTGCTGGGCCTCTTGCTGAGATATTTGTATCATCGATCGTCATAGGTGAGGTGTTGGAAGACTGGAGGTTAGCTAATGTGGTGCCACTGTTTAAGAAGGGTGGTAAAGACAAGCCAGAGAACTATAGACCGGTGAGCCTGACCTCGGTGATGGGCAACCTGTTGGAGGGAATCCTGAGAGACAGGATGTACATGTATTTGGAAAGGCAAGGACTGATTAGGGATAATCAACATGGCTTTGTGCGTGGGTAATCATGTCTCACAAACTTGATTGAGTTTTTTGAAGAAGTAACAAAGAGGATTGATGAGGACAGAGTGATAGATGTGATCTATATGGACTTCAGTAAGGCGTTCGATAAGATTCCCCATGGGAGACTGATTAGCAAGGTTAAATCTCATGGAATACAGGGAAAACTAGCCGTTTGGTTACAGAACTGGCTCAAAGGTAGAAGACAGAGGGTGGTGGTGGAGGGTTGTTTTTCAGACTGGAGGCCTGTGACTAGGGGAGTGCCACAAGGATTGGTGCTGGGTCCTCTACATTTTGTTATTTACATAAATGATTTGGATGCGAGCATAAGAGGTACAGTTAGTAAGTTTGCAGATGACACCAAAATTGGAGGTGTAGTGGACAGCGAAGAGGGTTATGTCAGAATGCAACAGGATCTGGACCAGATGGGCCAATGGGCTGAGAAGTGGCAGATGGAGTTTAATTCAGATAAATCCTTCATTTTGGGAAAGCAAATCTTAGCAGGACTTATACACTTAATGGTAAGGTCTTCGGGAGTGTTGCGGAACAAAGAGTCCTTGGAATGCAGGTTCATAGCTCCTTGAAAGTGGAGTCGCAGGTAGATAGGATAGTGAAGAAGGCGTTTGGTATGATTTCTTTTATTGGTACAGGAGTATTGAGTACAGGAGTTGGGAGGTCATGTTGCGGCTGTATAGGACATTGGTTAGGCCACTGTTGGAATACTGCGTGCAATTCTGGTCTCCTTCCTATTGGAAAGATGTTGTGAAACTTGAAAGAGTTCAGAAAAGATTTACAAGGATGTTGCCAGGGTTGGAGGATTTGAGCTAAAGTGAGAGGCTGAACAGGTTGGGGATGTTTTCCCTGGAGCATCAAAGGCTGAGGGGTGACCTTATAGAGGTTTACAAAATTATAAGAGGCATGGATAGGCTAAATAGACAAAGTCTTTTCTCTGGGTTGGGGAGTCCAGAACTAAAGGGCATAGGTTTAGAGTGAGAGGGGAAAGATATAAAAGAAGCCTATGGGGCAACTTTTTCACACAGAGGATGGTACGGGTATGGAATGAGCTGCCAGAGGATGTGGTGGAGGCTGGTACAATTGCAACATCTAAGAGGCATTTGGATGGGTATATGAAGGAAGGGTTTGGGGTGATATGGGCCAGGTGCTGGCAGGTGGGACTAGCTTGAGTTGGGATATCTGGTCGGCATGGACGGGTTGGACCGAAGGGTCTGTTTCCATGCTGTATATCTCTATGACTCTATGACTCTAAGACAAGTGATGGGCACATGAATAATTATTATCATAGATCATAGAATCCCTTCAGTGTGGAAACAGACCATTTGACCCAACAATCCACACTGACCCTCTAAAAAGTAACCAACCCAGACCCACTCCCCTACCCTATTGCTCTACATTTCCCCTGACTAATGCACCGAGCCTACACATTCCTGAACACTATGGGTCAATTTAGCTTGGCCAATTCACCTAACCTGCATGTCTGTGGATTGTGGGAAGAAACCAGACCACCCAGAAGAAACCCACACAGACACGGGGAGGATGTGAGGCAGTGGCCTAGTGGTATCATCACCGGACTGCTGACCTAGATAATGCTCTGGGGACCTGGATCCGAATCCTACCACAGTAGATGGTGGATTAGAATCCAACAAAAATCTGGAATTAAGAGTCAAATGATGACAATGAATCTATTGTCGGGAAAACCTGTCTGATTCGCTAATGTCCTTTCGGGAAGGAAACTGCCATCCTTACCTGGTCTGGGCCTACACGTGACTCCAGACCCACAGCGATGTGGATGACTCTTAACTACCCTCTGGGCAATAAATGCTGAGGAGAAAGTGAGGTCCGCAGATGCTGGAACAGCGCAGCAGGTCGGGCAGCACCCAGGGAACAGGAGAATCGACATTTCGGGCATAAGCCCTTCTTCAGGAATGAGGAAAGTTTGTCCAGCAGGCTAAGATAAAAGGTAGGGAGGAGGGACTTGGGGGAGGGGCGTCGGAAATGTGATAGGTGGAAAGAGGTCAAGGTGAGGGTGATAGGTCAGACTGGGGTGGTCGCTCCGCAAGTAGGCGGCCTGTCTCCCCAATATAGAGGAGGCCACACCGGCTGCAGCGGATGCAGTAGATGATGTGGGTGGAGGTGCAGGTGAGTCTGTGGCGGATATGGGAGTTTCCTTTTGGGCCTTGGAGAGGAGTGAGGGGGGAGGTGTGGGCGCAAGTGTTGCACCTCCTGCGGTTGCATGGGAAGGTGCCGGGAGTGGAGGTTGGGTCGGTGGGGGGTGTGGATCTGACAAGGGAGTCGCGGAGGGAGTGGTCTCTACGGACAGCTGATAGGGGAGGGGAGGGAAATATATCCTTGGTGCTGGGGTCTGTTTGGAGGTGGCGGAAGTGACGGCGGATGATGCGCTGTACATGGAGATTGGTGGGGTGGTAGGTGAGGACCAGTGGGGTTCTGTCCTGGTGGCGGTTGGAGGGGCGGGGCTCAAGGGCGGAGGAGCGGGAAGTGGAGGAGATGCGGTGGAGGGCACCGTCGACCACGTCGGGGGGGGTAATTGCGGTCCTTGAAGAAGGAGGCCGTCTGTGTTGTGCGTATTTTGAACTGGTCCTCCTGGGAGCAGATGCGGCGGAGACGAAGGAATTGGCGTTTTTACAGGGGGCAGGATGGGAGGAGGTGTAGTCTAGGTAGCTGTGGGAGTCGGTTGGTTTGTAGTAGATGTCTGTGTTGATTCGGTCGCCTGAGATAGAAACGGAAAGGTCTAGGAAGGGGAGGGAGGAGTCCGAGACTGTCCAGGTGAATTTGAGGTCTGGGTGGAAGGTGTTAGTGTAGTGGATGAACTGTTCAACCTCCTCGTGGGAGCACGAGGTAGCGCCGATACAGTCATCAATGTAGCGGAGGAAAAGATGGGGGGTGGGGCCAGTGTAGTTGCGGAAGATGGATTGTTCCACATACCCTACAAAGAGGCAGGCATAGCTGCGGCCTATGCGGGTGCCCATGGCTACTCCTTTTGTTTGGAGAAAGTGGGAGGATTGGAAAGAAAAGTTGTTCAGGGTGAGGGCCAGTTCGGTCAGTCGAAGGAGGGTGTCGGTGGAAGGGTACTGGGTGGTACGGCGGGAAAGGGAGAAGCGGAGTGCTTTGAGTCCTTCGTGATGGGGGATGGAGGTGTACAGGGACTGGATGTCCATGGTGAAGATGAGGCGTTGGGGACCGGGGAAGCGGAAATCCTGGAGTAGGTGGAGGGCGTGGGTGGTGTCACGAACGTAGGTGGGGATTTCTTGGACTAATGGGGACAGGACCGTGTCGAGGTAGGAGGAGATGAGTTCGGTTGGGCAGGAGCAGGCTGAGACGATGGGTCGTCCGGGGCAGTCAGGTTTGTGGGTTTTGGGCAGGAGGTAGAAACGGGCGGTTCGGGGTTGTGGGACTATGAGGTTGGAGGCGGTGGATGGGAGGTCCCCTGAGGTGATGAGGTTATGGATGGTCTGGGAGATGATGGTTTGGTGGTGGGGGGTGGGGTCATGGTCAAGGGGGCAGTAGGAGGAGGTATCTGCGAGCTGGCGTTTGGCCTCAGCGGTGTAAAGGTTGGTGCGCCAATAAATGCTGAGCCAATGATGCTCTTATCACATGAATAAATAACAAAAAAGTAAATTGCTCCTCTTCTTAGAAAATTTGAGAGTTCCAATGGGTGCCTTGGATGGAAGGTGGGGTTATTTACAAAGGATCACTTGCAGGAAGTTAGAAAAGGGATTTCTTTATTGATCTGATTGGAAAGGGGGTTATTTTAAGACTCACTCACAGTTAATTGTGAGCATTGGTGACTCAACATCTTGAATACTGTGTGCAGTTTTGTTCTTATTTAAGAAATGCTCTCTGAAGTGTTTGCTGCCTATTGAAAGGAATATAGTTGCCTCATGAATAAGCTGATTGCAAGAAACTGTGATGCCATCAGGTAGGGAACTGCCTGCATCCGTTTCAAAATTCCCCTCGAAATAAACAGGCATCAGGTTTGTCAAGCATCAATTAATAATTGTGAAAGGGCATATGGTTTTGAAGGACAAATTAAAATAATCACAGTCATTACTGGATGGATGCATTAACATCACTTGAAAGCAAAACTATACATGTTGGTAATACACCAGAGAGCTCAGGCTGGTTAAAATGATTGACTAAAACTGCTCACAAAAGAAACATTCACAACTATTTCCTTTGTGAAGTTTCCCTTGTCCCACATCATTTAGGATGGAAAGCACCTTTCAACTCAAAAACTAACATTATGACAAAGTAAAAATAAGATACTTTTGCTCCAATATCTACCACCTCCATGAGTTCAGTTGCCCAAAGGATTTCCCCACATTCTCTCACACTCAATTTAGAAGCTCTGCCATTGTAAACCTCGTGCCATCTCACGATAGAGGCAGCAGCTGGAAAAGCAATACACACAGCTTCGATTCCTTTAAGAATAAAATAAATTAATCTCCAGGCAGGCAACAGACTGGGTCTGTTTAGTTGTCAAGGCAACGACAATCAGTCCTTCTACACTGATTGAGTGAAACCTTACTAAAATAGAAAAATATAATTTACGCGGACAGGTCTTTCCTGACCTCAGGGCGTCTCAAACGCTGTGAAATGATGAGGTCCTCTTTCAAAAGTCAGTTCACCATTGGCAGGCAGGGAAGGTGCACAGCAAGATCCCACAAACAGCAAGGGCCAGTGACATAAACCTGATGAAGGGCTTATGCCCGAAATGTTGACTCTCCTGCTTCTCAGATGACTGGCGGTGCCTTTCCTGCCCTTTTCGACAGGAAGCTCCTCACCAAGTACAGCAGATATTAACGCGAGTGGGTGGAATTTTAGCATTTACCGATAACGGAATGGAGTAGCAAAGTCGGGCAATGATTCCACAAGGCACTAATGAGACCGCACCTGGAATGTGACATACTGTTTCTCTCCCTTGCTTGAGGAGGGATGTGACTGCATTGTAGGAAGTTCAAAAAGAATGTTGTCTAAATTAATTCCAGAGATGAGGGACTTGTCCTATGAGGAGGAATTGAGCAGTTTAGCTCTATGCTCACTAGAGTTTAGAAGAATGATTCAATTGAGGTATGTTAGGTGCTAAAAGGGATTGACAAAGTAGATGTGAAATTGATGTTTCCCCGTGTGGAGCAATCTGGGATGAGAGGTCACAGCATTAGGCTAAGGAGTGGTAGCTTTAAAACTGAAAGGATCATGAATGTGTGGAATTCCCTCCCACAGAGTGCTGTGGATTCTGGGACACTGAATAAATTTAAGGAGAAGATAGATAAGGTTACGGGGACCAGAGAGGAAAGTGGAGTTGGGGCTGAGATGAGATCAGCCAGGATTGTATGAAAGAGCACAGCAGGCTTGAGGGACTGAATGGTCTACTCCTGCTCCTAGTTCTTATGTTTTAGTTCAATGATAATCATCAGTCAGGATCACTGCACCTCTTCCAATGGAGACATGGGACTTTTAACTATGAGACAGCACTACGCTAAACAAACGCAGTGTTAAAAGCAAGTTTTTATAAACAAGGTGTTAAACTGATGTTTGACTGAGATTTTCTCTGCCTTCTCAAACACAAAAAAAGCCCTCGAGACTGTTCCGCAGCAGAACACAGGAAGTTTTCCTGATGGCTTG
The DNA here is from genome assembly GCF_004010195.1 of Chiloscyllium plagiosum. Taxonomy (NCBI): domain Eukaryota; kingdom Metazoa; phylum Chordata; class Chondrichthyes; order Orectolobiformes; family Hemiscylliidae; genus Chiloscyllium; species Chiloscyllium plagiosum. The sequence continues at coordinate 3,581,852 of NC_057744.1, read as the reverse complement.
AACAATACCTTGTGCGAAACGGGTGATTTGGGGACATTATTACTTTGCAATTTGTTACAATGTCTGGATTGGTTGCTGGGTTTCCTTACATTACAGCAGCTACACTTCAAAAGAACTAGGCTTGTCACAACACGCTCTGGAACATCCTGAGGTCATGAAAGACCTTCTATAAATAAGTGCAAGTCTTTCTTTCCAACAGCAAAGTTTTACCCTTTCCTCAGTAAGGCTGCCACAATGAAATATTTGTCTTAATAATTATGCTTTAATGGAGAGTAATTATACTGAAAGGAGCAGTGTTTCGAAGCTAATTAACTCAATTCATCCCTATCAGTTCAAGCAATCACCCAAGATGGGCCTTGAGCCAGTAAGATAGGAATTAGTCCACCATTACACAGCCACTGTGAGCACCTGGGTTACTCCTGGGTGAGACAACTCAGGTTTAAGACTCACATGCTGTCGAGGTGCAGTGTAATGTGTTTGAACATTTAAAATATGTAGAAGCTTGAAGCTTCTCTGAAACGCAGAGAACTGCATTGCAAGGTTATAAACTAATCACTCTACAGCACCTTCCTACAGGCAGGTAATATTTCAACATCATTTCCCCATTCTACCCCCTGTATCGCTTCCTCTCATTAGGCCCTCGAAATCTTTCAAGCTCTGTCTTGGACATACTCAATGGCTGAACTCCCACAGCCCTACGGAATACAGAATTCCAAAGATTCACTGTATTCTGAGTGAAGAAATTCCACCTCAATGGCTTGCCTCTGTTGTGTTATGGCACAGATACTAGACCCAACAAGTTTGTACTTTGAAAACTGTTACATGATAAAAATGGTACACATGTCATCTTCAGTAACCCTCCCTCTACTGGAGTCAATACTGTCACTTGGCCATGTGTATGCAATGCACAATAACTTCAGTAGGCATAGAATGCTGACCCTGTGTCTACGTCTGTGCTATTGTAGGCTTATGGCTGGTTAGTGTTGCAAATAAATATCAAGATATCGACTCAAAAAGAACCAGACTCTTTATTGTACATGTTTCATTGGCTAATACAATCACAACTGCAACACCCTTAATTGTAAGATTCAATCCCCTGCTTCTAGATCCACCCAATCCTGGTTATTCTGGTAACACTTTGATTTTAAAATTCTAACTGCATTGTGACTGTCTCCCTCTCTATCCCTGTAAACCTTTTTTCCAGCCCCAGAACCCTCCTAGATCTCTGCACTCCTCGAAGCCTGGCTTCTTGTGCTTCCCCAATTTCAATCACTCCACCATTGATGGCCAAGCCTACAGCTGCCTGGGCCATAAGTTCTGGATCTTCACACCACCTCTTCCCCTCTCTCCTCCTTTATGGACCTCCTTAAAGCCTCCATCTGTGATCAAGCCGTTGGTCACCCATCCTGGTATCTCCTTACGTGGCTTAGTATCTCATCAACTTTGATAACCCTCCAGTGAAGTATGAAGGGAGATTTTATCACAGAAGTATAGAAACTAGGAGCAGGAGTAGGCCTACCATTGAGTATGATCATGGCTGATCATCAAGTTCAATATCCCATTCCCCCTCCCCCCATCTCCCTTGATCCCTTTAGCCACAAGAGCTATATCTAACTCCTTCTTGAAAACACATAATGTTTTGTCCTCAACTGCATTCTGTAGTCGTGAATCCCACTGGCTCACCACTCTCTCGGTGAAGATAATTCTCCAGATCTTAGTCCTAAAAGGTTTACCCTTTATCCTTAAACTTTGGCCCCTGGTTCTTCCCCCACCATTTGGAACATCCTTCCTAGACCTAATCTGTCCAGTCCTGTTAGAATCTTAGAGGTTTCTGAAATCCCCTCATTTTCTTCCAAATTCCACTGAATACCATCCTACCCGACTGAATCTCTCCTCATACATCAGTCCTACCACCGCAGGATGGCACTCCCTCTGCAGCAGGAACGTCCTTCTTCAGATAAGGAGTTCCTACCGCATTAGAGGTGCTAATTAAATTCACATTGTTACTGTTGTTGCTCAAGGGAATTCTGAGAAAACTTGTGACACAGTGGTCAGTATATCCCTACTCTGGACTGGGAGATTTGGGTTCAAGTCTGCATACCCCACTCCAGAAGGTGTGTAATAACGTCTCCATACTGGTTGATTAGAACAATAAGTAAAATAAATAACATTTCTAACGTTTGTACAGAGAGCCAGGGCTGACTCATGTAGGTTGCTCCAATGCGGTGGAGGAAGGTCCACGTGCAATAGAGCCTTAGCCTTCAGGAGCCCATCAACAGGCCGCTGCTGTGCTGAGGAGACACACGCATCTCATGGCTTCCGAAAGGGACAAAGCCAGAAATCACATGACACCAGGATATATTTCCGGAAGAAGTGAGGACTGGAGAGTCAGAGTTGAAAAGTATGGCGCTGGAAAAGCACAGCAGGTCAGGCAGCATCTGAGGAGCAGGTGAGTCGGGTTTTTGAGCACAAGCCCTTCATCAGGAATGTGTGGGTGGTGGGAGGGTGGGGAATGGAGGGGTGGAAGGGCCTGAGAGATAAATAGGAGTATGGGGGTGGATGTGCCGTAGCTATGAAGGTGATAGGTTGATGCAGGAAGATCACCACATCTTCTGCCTCGGGACCCTCCAACTACATGGCATCAATGTCAAATTCACCACTTTCCTCTCCTCCCCTCTCACCACCTCATCCCAGATCCAACCCTCCAACTCGGCACCGCCCCTTTGAACTGTCCGACCTGTCCATCTTCTTTCCCACCTATCCACTCCACCCTCCTCTCCGACCTATCGCCTTCCCATCCCCCTTCCCCTAACACATTCCTGATGAAGGGCGTATGCCCGAAATGTCAACTTTCCTGCTCCTCGGATGCTGCCTGACCTGCTGTGCTTTTCCAACGCCATACTTTTCGATCAGGTTATTGTCCACCAGTTTGATTTGAAATTTCACAAGCTCGTCCAACATTGTCACCTCCACATCAACCCTGAAAAGGCAGGTCATGACCCTGAGGGATTCGGGGAGCTGACAGCCGCCATTCTGTGCTGGCAAGCTCTGAAGCATTCCTGATGAAGAGCTTTTGCCCAAAATGTTGACTTTACTGCTCCTCGGATGCTGCCTGAACTGCTGTGTTTTTCCAGCACCACTCTAATCTAGACTCTGGTTTCCAGCATCTGCAGTCATTGTTTTTACCTAAGCTCTGAAGCAGCATGTCGCTGTTGTGGAGCTCTGACCAGGTAATAACAGTCACACTCCCTCACTAACAGGCCCTGACTCAGCTCCTGTCTCTCACCTGGGGGTTGGGGAGGGGGGGGGAGCTGATCAACAACAACTGTCAAACCTCGGGCCTACATACATGGAAGACGTTTGGGAAGAACCTGACTTGGAGATGCCGGTGTTGGACTGGGATGTATAAAGTTAAAAATCACACAACACCAGATTACAGTCCAACAGGTTTATTTGGAAGCACTAGCTTTCGGAGCGCTGCTCCTTCATCAGGTGGTTGCGGAGCAGGATCATAAGTCACAGAATTTATAGCAAAAGATTACAGTGTAATGCAACAGTGCATTGAACAAACCGAGATTTCTGTTAAGTCTTTCATCTTTTAGAATGGGTTGCAGGTTTCAGTTCATTAATGTGCAAACCCCAGAACTTCTTCTAAGTCACATTCTTGAGATAACTTAAGGAAAAGATGACATCTCAGCTCAGACAGTGTATGAAAGTGCGAGGTTAGAGTCTGTCTGTATCCCAATCTTGAGTCAGACTGGTTCTATTTCCAAAGTGGAATTTACAAAATATTACATGGATTGACTACTTGCACCACTGCTACCTGGTGAAGGAGCAGCATTCCGAAAGCTAGCGCTTCCAAATAAACCAGTTGGACTATAACCTGGTGTTGTGTGATTTTTAACAAGAACCTGATTGGTCCCAGTGTTGACAATAAACCCCTTTAAAACTCAGCTTGGTATATCCAGGTGAGCTGCGGGCCCTCCCTCCTTTAGGGTCTGGGGTTGGGAGATCCTTGACGATATGGGAGCAAAGTGGCGGAAGAAGTGTACGCACAGGCTGAAGTGCAAAAGGCGAAAGATGAGGCAGGGGTCCGGGTCAACAACTGCTGAAGGTGCAGTACTGCGCAGGCTTTGTTGAGTCTTTACATGGCAAATGGACTCTGATGCTATTTCTACATTTTATGAAGATCATCCATTTTGGAGGCACCTCAGATGCTGGTCATGAGATGATATGATTTGGAGATGCCGGTGTTGGACTGGGGTGTACAAAGTTAAAAATCACACAATACCAGGTTATAGTCCAACAGGTTTAATTGGAAGCTCTAGCTTTTGGAGCGACGTTCCTTCATCAGGTGAAGGAGCACCTGATGAAGGAGTGTCGCTCCGAAAGCTAGTGTGCTTCCAATTAAACCTGTTGGTCTATAACCTGGTGTTGTGTGATTTTTTAACCATGAGACGATATTGAACATTGGTCTGTTGTACTGTGCCTTTGTGTATAGTAGTTGTGGAACAAAACACAAAACTCATTCGTTAAAAAAAAAACTCAGCCCAGCCATCAAAGATGCCTCATTGGAAAATGAAGAAATGTGATGACATATGTTTCAGGGAACGTGATCGTAACTGAACACCTATGTGGAGGGAAACAAATGACCAAATACTTATCGTGCCCATAGTTGGAAACTGAAAGTGAGAAGCTCTCAGCTATTTCAGAAACACTAGAAAATACAACTCTATTACTCACTGAAATCGAGGGTGTTATCTCCAATACACGAGACATCAGCTGGTGTACTGTGTAGAGCTATGGGTGTCACATTGTAGGAAAGATGGAAACACATTGGAGAGAGTGCAAAAGCAATTAACAAGAATGGTTCCAGGGATGAGATAGGCTGAAAAAAATTGGGACTGTTCTCCTTGAGAACAGATTTTTTAAAAATTTGCTCATGGGATGAGGGTCTCACTGGCTCAGCCAGCATTCAATGTTCATCCCAGTGGGTAGTTAAGAGTCAACCGTATTGCTGAAGGTCTGGAGTCACATGCAGGCCAGACCAAGTAAGGAAGGCAATTTCCTTCCCTGAAGGACATTAGTGATCCTGATTCATTATCATAACCAGGCTCTTAAATCCAGATATTTATTAAATTCAAAGTCCACCCTCTGCCACACCAGGACTCCAGGTTAACAGGCCCGTGACAATGCCACTAGGCCATTGCCTGACCTCTGATAGAGGTTCCCAAAATCATGAGGGGGGCTGGGCAGTGTCAATAGGGAGAAACTGTTCCCACTTGTAAAAAGGATTAATAATGAGATGGCACAGATTGCAAATTATTTGGAAAAGGAGAAAATGTGATATCAGAAAAAAAAATCCTTTTCATACAGCGAGTAGTTTGGGACTGGGATGCAGTGCCTGGGCATATGATGGAGGGAGGGTCAAGTGAGACATTCAACAGGCATTAGATGATGAGCTAGTGTGCAGGGGCATGGGGATACAGCAAGAGGTTGGAAGGGGAAATGATGCTCATTTGAAAAGCAGGTACCGATACAACGGCCCGAATGGACATCTTTGGCACTGAATCACTTCAATAACGCAGTGAAATATCTCTAAGGCTGGATACAGACCAACTGGATACAAAGATAGTAAATAGTTTACATTGGTCAGCTCCAGCAGCATGTGTTTATTTGCTGAGAGATTGAGGGGCTCCAGGGTTCAAGACCCATTCCTTCATTAGAGGGGCCGGACAGTCAGCAGGTAGGAAGGTGAGATCTGTGCACAGTTTAAGGCTAGTGAATATCTGAGCAATATATTACACAGGACCCATCAATGTTTCAATGTGGTGGGTAAGCACTCACGAAAAATACTTCAGGCCAAAACAAAGTGTGACTATTACACAAAAAAAAATAAAGAACTGTGGATACAAAATTAGAGACTCAGCAGGTCAGGCAGCAACAATGGAGGGAAAGCAGAGTTAACATTTCAGGTCCAGTGATCCTTCTTTAGAACTGACAAGTTCAGGACTGAAGAGTTCTGAAGAAGGGTCACTGAACCTGAAACGTAACTCTGCTTTCTCTCCACAGATGCTGCCTGACCCCTGCTGAGTTTTTCCAGTTATTTCTGAGTTTGTTTCTCATTTCCAGCACCCGCAGTTTTTTGGTTTTTAGTGAAGAGCTGTGGAAGCTGGAAATCTATTGTGTGACAACGGAATGATTGATATTCCATCAGGAATAACTCGCCTGTGAAACAATACTGGGGCAGGCTGTGGAAATCTGATACTCCAACTTACAAACTGCTTTGTGACCAAATGATGAAGAAAACTTCACATCAATCAGGACAGGTCTCACCTGGAGGATAATGATTTAAATGTGGGGAAAAGCATGATCTTGGCTGTCTGAACCAAATCTCAAATTCAACATACCAGATTCATTTGCTAGATTCCAGATGCTGGATCCAAGTTGTTACATTCTAGGTGCTGGTTTCTAGGCATTAGATTCTCGATATTGGATTCCAGATGCTAGATTCTAGGAGTTGGATTTTAGGTGCTAAATTTTCAGTGCTAGATTCAGAGGTTGCACAAAAAAAATGCACCCACAGAATACGAGTCTCAGAGACAGTCTGCCCACCCAGCTCCAGTGCACGTGTAACAGGCAGTGAAAATTCAGCAGATTTTTACCTCCCTGGCACATACCCGTCAGGGTCAGATACCCTCAGGCAAGTGCCCAGTCTGTGGAGGCTCTCCTCAATCCCCAACACTGAGTCCACCTCAAGGGAATATGTGTAACTTACACCGAGAGTGGATTCACTCCACAAAGCTGTGCAGATCATTGAAGAGGGGGACTGCATCAGTCGGGTAACTTCTTCCTGAGCGTGCGATGTTCTTCATTGACTCTCCCTGGGCGGGATGAGGTTGACTCGCTCTCACTGCAGAGTGGGGATGGGGAAGTAGGGGATCTGCTGTGGCTGAATTGTCCAATCCTGCAGGCGGTGACTCTGCCCCGGGGTTAGGCGGGGGAGGTGGGGAGGTGTTAGAGGGGGCAGGAGGGTGGGACATGCTCAGATTCCTGTACAGTCCAGCTGCTGATTGCACTGGGTCTCCACGTGCTCCACTCAGTGACGCTCAGAGCAGTCAGTGTCTTTGTCGATGCCTCTTCTCCAGTTTGTGCATTGTGGGACAGGCAATTCCCTTGTGTTGATGGGGATATTGCAATTGTTTCAGGGAGAACTTTCAGGGCATCCTTGTCACGTTTCCTCTACTCCTGCTCACCCCCTCCCCAGTGATCGCTCACCATCGCAGAGCTTGGAGTACAGGTCGCTCTGCTATAACGTGGGTTTCGTTAAGGCAAATTCGCTGTAACGCGATTGACGAATTGTTTCTTTTTTTTTCTTTTTTTTCTTTCACAAAGTGCGCGAATCTTTATTCAATTTCCACCACCAGGAAGATAGGAAAACACCCGAGTGGCCAGTGACAAGCACTGCCCTTCACATCAAAGGGCAGTGCTGTGTGATCAAAACAGTGAAGGGGAGGGGGTAGGGACTAAATCAAAATAGAGTTGGAGGGGGAAACGAATTGTTTCTATAGTGCAAACTTTAAAATGTGTATTGGCTGTAACGCGATTATGCTGTTTAAGCGCTGTTTCTAAAACGTGATTTTTCTATAATGTGGGGTTGCATAAGATGGCAACCATCGCATTATCGAAGAACTACCCAGAGAGCACTTGTTTAAGGGGTCTTGTGTCAGCGAGTGGATAATGTGACCTGTCCACCATAGCTGGTCATGTGTGACCAGTATCTCAATACTGGGGTTATTGACCTGGAAGTGGAGTCTCACACTGGCAAACCTATTCTGACAGGTGATTTGCAGGATTTTGTGAAGGCAGCACTGGTAATAACTCTCCAGGGATTTGAGGCGTCTGCTGTACATGCTCTATGTTTCTGATACATACAGGAAGATGGGGGCCACAGTTATCCTGTACACCATGTGATTGGTGTTGGGTTTGAGGTCTCAGACTTCAAACATTGTGTTCCTCAGGCATCCAAAGGCTGCATTAGAGTCAATGTTGGATTCCATCATCAATGTCTACTCACATTGAGAGGAGACTCCCAAGGTTTTGGGAAATGGTCTACATTCTCCAGGGGTTCTCTATGGATTTTGACGTTGGGGAAACTCAAAGGTGTCAGTGGGTTTGGGAGCTGGCAGAGATCGTGAAAGAGAGGGGGAACAGAGGGCATGCAATGATTTGAATGTAAGGATGAGAATGTTGATAACCATAGTGTGAGACTTGGGGGGGGGGGTACTTCCTGCAAATCTCTCATTCAACCACATTAATGAAGAGTAAGATATGAATGATTCATTTTCTGACATGCAGGAGAGTGATTCAGTCAGGTGGATGCTGTTTTACTGTCAAACATGGGGTTTGCTGGTAAAAGCATCTGAGTAAGGGCAAACATTTCTGAGCTTATTGTTCTGAGGGGATTTTTTGGGGACACTTTTATGAATAAATCTGCATTTCTGCATCAGGTATTCTGAGGATCCTAAAGTGTAACACAATAGGGAAATTACTTCCGAATGTGTTACTATCCTGGACCAGATCGCTACATTTATCGTTACAATCTGGCCAAAAATCTGTCACTCCTATTTTTAAAGGATGCAAAAGGTCAGATTCAAGGGACTTAAAAAGAGAATAAAACCGCAATAAACTTTACAATGTTAGAACAGTGAGCAATATGGAGAGGCTGAATAGGCTCGAGCTTTTTTCCAGAGGTTGAGGTGGGACTTTACAGACGTTATTGAGTTTTGCGAAGATTTGTAGCTCAGGTTGAGGTTCTGGATGTAGGTTTACTTGCTGAGCTGTAAGGTTCATCTTCAGACATTTCGTCACCATACTATGTAACATCTTCAGTGACCCTCCGGACAAAGCATTGCTGATGATTCCTGTTTTCTATTTATATGTTTGGGTTTCTTTGGGTTGGTGATATCATAGAGTCATACAGATATACAGCATGGAAACAGACCCTTCGGTTCAACCTGTCCACACTGACCAGATATCTCAACACAATCTAGTCCCACCTGCCAACACCCGGCCCATATCCCTCCAAACCCTTCCTATTCATATACCCATCAAATGCCTCTTAAATGTTGCAATTGTACCAGCCTCCTTCACATCCTCTGGCAGCTCATTCCATACACGTATCACCCTCTGTGTGAAAAAGTTGGTCCATAGGTCTCTTTTATATCTTTCCCCTCTCACCCTAAACCTATGCCCCCTAGTTCTGGACTCCCCGACCACAGGGAAAAGACTTTGCCTATTTATCCTATCCATGCCCCTCATAATTTTGTAAACCTCTATAAGGTCACCCCTCAGCCTCCAACGCTCCAGGGAAAACAGCCCCAGCCTGTTCAGTCTCTCCCTATAGCTCA